>NC_133654.1:60910316-61154632 GCF_009905375.1 Apium graveolens | reverse complement strand
TTCCTTGTACTTATACCATCACTATCAGTTTTGTTTCTGATACCCATTTTGTACCAACAACAGATCTGTTCTTGGTCTTGGTACTAGGGTCCAGACTTTTTTCTTTCAAATTCATTTAATCTCCTGCATTGTTTGCACCCATCAGCATCTTGAAGAGCTTCTTCCACTTTTTTTGGCTCAGTCTAAGAAAGAAAGAATTGTAAAAGACATTCCTTGAAGTAGCTGTTCTAGTTCTGACACCTGCATCAGGATTTCCAATTATCAAATCAGGTGTATGTGATTTAGTCCTTCCTTGCAGATAGAATGTTTTCTCTATAAACTGGATGCTCCCCATGACTCATGCTGTCTTCATTAACATTTTCTGATGCTCCCCCTGAAACTATGCTCTCTGAGTTGGATTCTTCAGAATTTAGATTTTCAGAACTATCAGAACTTGGCTTATCAGAACTTGACGATCAGAACTTGAAGAGCCATGCATGTTCTGATGCTTCTTGAGATGTGGTTAGATCTTGAGTATGCCCCCCCTGCATAGGTGCATCTTCCTTTGGCGTAGTCACCACAGTTTCAATAACATCAGAGTTTAATCCATCAGAGTTTACAGTATCAGGATTTAAATTGTCAGGATTTTCATTATCAGAATTTGAGTCTTCATTTTCAAATCTCAGCTGATTATGATCAATAAAATCTTCAAGTCCAGTAATCTTCTTATCTATCAAAAGAGACATTGATAGGATTCCATGACCACTTTTGTTCTCAAGTTATCGACTCTGAAGGCTTTATGGAAAGTGGGATCCAATCAAAGAGTCCTTCTCAGCTTTTAGATCAAACTTTGGATAGCTGGTTCAGGATGAGTCTTAAGAAACAAAACACTTGCACTCAAATACATGAAAATACTTCAGATTTGGCTTCTTTTTCTTCACCATCTCATATGGGTTTTTCCTTGCTTGTTAATGATGTTGCATTCTGAGTAAAAACAAGCAGTCTGCACAGCTTCAGCCCAGAAATAGGTTGGAAGCTTTGCTTCATCAAGCATTGTACGTGCAGCTTCAATGAGAGTTCTATTCTTCCTTTCAACAACTCCATTTTGCTGTGGAGTTCCAGGAGCAGAAAATTCCTGCTTGATTCCATGGTTTTTGCAGAACTCTTCCATTATCAAATTCTTGAACTCAGTACCATTATCACTTCCTATTATCTTTACTGAGTCCTTGGCCAATTTATCCAGTTGCTTGACATGATCAATCAAGAGAGATGCAGTTTCACTTTTGTGTGCAAGAAATACACCCATGTGTATCTGGTGAACTCATCCACTATGACCATAGCATATTTCTTCTTTGCAATAGACATGACATTTACTGGACCAAATAGATCAACATGTAGTAGGTGATAAAGCTCAAGAATTGATGATTCAGTCTTGCTCTTGAATGAAGATTTTCTTTGTTTGGCCTTCTAACAAGAATCACAAAGGCCATCAGGAGCAAATACTGACTTTGGCAGTCCTCTCACAAGATCTTTCTTGACCAATTCATTTATATTGTTGAAATTTAAATGAAAGAGTTTCTTGTGCCAATTCCAGCTTTCTTCAATTGATGCTCTACTCATCAGACAGATTACAGAACCATCAGTATTTGTTGAAAGCTTGGCTTCATAGATGTTACCACACCTGTATCCTTTCAGAACAACTTTGCCTGTAGATTTGCTTACAACTTCACAGTGTTCTTCAAAGAAATCCACATGATAACCTCTGTCACAGATTTGACTAACACTCAGCAGATTGTGTTTAAGTCCTGAGACCAGAGCTACTTCCTTAATGATGACATTCCCAAGATTGATATTGCCATATCCCAATGTTTTTCCAATGTTGCCATCTCCATAAGAAGCACTTGGGCCAGCTTCTCCATAAAGTTTGATAGCAGGGCTTTATTTCTAGTCATATGTCCTGAACATCCACTGTCAAGAACTAGGATGTTTTTCCTGTTGCCCTGCAATCACAAAGACCACTAATGATTAGTTTAAGGACCCAGACATGCTTGGATCCTTTGGCCTTATTAAGTCTGTTAACAATTGCAGCGGACTTAGCATCAGAGTTTATGTTCACAATTTTCTTATCAGAATTTACACTATCAGACTTTGAATCAGAACTTACACTAGAAGGAACAATGGTAACTTTCTTTAAAGAAGGTTTTATTTGATAATAATCATAGTACAAACTATGATATTCCTTACAAGTATAAATGGAATGCCATAAACTACCACAATGGAACAAGGATTTTGTGGCTTATATCTAACAGACTGACTCTTAACTCCTGACTTTGAAGGTAAGGAGTTTATGTTCTTATTCTTCCTGCAAAAAGAAGCCAGATGGTTAGAACTTCCACAGTTATGACACGTTTTCCTAGGAGCTTCAGGAACAGGCTTATAATCATTGCTTTTATTCACACCTTCCTTTCCATTCCTATTTTTCCTAGGTGATTTTACCTTGTTTGCATTCTTAACATCTTTCAGCTTATGCTTAAGCTGTTTCTTAGTCATTAAGCCTACGTTTACTTCAGTTGTCTTTTCCTGTTTTAGTTTGTCAGAAGTTAATTCCTTTTTAACTTCTGATTTCTCATTATCAGTCTTTACACCTACAAACTTAACAGGTTTTAACTTTGGCTTTTGTTTAACAACTACAGGCTTAATATCTACAGTTCCTTTATCATTCTTATCCTCTCCATAACCTAAGCCCTCTTTCCAGTTTTCACTACTTAACAAATTCTGAGTTGTTCTGCCAGAGTTAGTCCAAGTCCTGATAATCTCTCTTTCCTTTTCTAACTCAGCTTTTAGAGATTCATTCATTTTAAGTACTTCATCTCTAACATAGAAAGCATCATCTCTATCTTTCTGAGTTTGATGGAACATGACTAACTCTTTTTCTAAATAATCATTCCTCTTTTTGCAAGCAACATTTTCAGAAGTTAATCTTTCACATGTTAAAGTTTGATCTCTATAACTAATGAACATGGTTTTAAGATATCTTCTCAACTCATTAATATCATCAGTATGAAAGGCATAAGTAGTTTGAGGTACCTTTAATTTAGCATCTTTAGAACTTCTTTCAGCACTTGCCTTATCAGCATTTGCCATCAAGGCATAATTCTCCTCACTTTCAGAATCCGAGGTGTCTGTCCAGCTTTTCTTCTTTGTGACAAGAGCCTTGCCTTTGTCACTCTTCACTTTCTTGCAATCAGGAGATATGTGGCCTTTCTCACCACAGTTGTAGCATTTGACATTTATATAATCTCCTCTGTCAGACTTTCCTCCTGTTCCCTCAGATTTTCTGAAATTCTTCTTATCAGAACTTGTGCCTTTCCTGGAAAACTTCTTTCCCTTCCTGAACTTCCTGTATGCAATCTTTGTGATTCCTTTCACCATAGGAGCACACAGCTTCATCGTCTCTTTATCAGCATCCGTCTCAGGCAAGCTTTCAGATTCTGAGTCATCATCACTTTCAGAACTTGATGACTCAGTATCAGACTTTGTGAAGAGAGCTTTACCCTTGTCTTTCCTTGAGGTAGCTGCCTTGGGGGATTCTTCTTCAGCCTTAAGAGCAACTGTCCTTGACTTTCCTCCTTTCCTCTTGCTTCTTTGTTCCATCTCAAGTTCATGAGTCTTGAGCATTCCATAAATTTCATCAAGAGTTGTTTCATCAAGATTATAGTTGTCTCTTATTGTTGTTGCCTTCAAATCCCAGCATTCAGAAAGAGCTAACAGGAATTTAAGGTTTGAATCTTCAAGATCATACTCCTTATTAACCAGTGACAAATCATTCAAGAGTTTGAAAAATCTATCATATAAATCAGGCAATGACTCATTAGCCTTTGAGTCAAAGTGTTCATACTCTTGAGTGAGTATTGTCTTCCTGTTCTTCTTAATCGTATCTGTTCCCTGACATCTTATTTTCAAGGCATCCCATATCTCCTTTACAGTCTTGCAGTTTATTACCCTGTTTGACATTACATTATCAATAGCACTATGCAGTAAGTGTCATACCTTAGCATCCTTAGCAATTGATGCGATATCTTTAGCAGTGTAATCACTCTTCTCTTTTGGTACAGACTTTGCTGCTTCACCTGCAACTGCAACAGCGAGCTTGGTTGGTTTGTGAGGTCCTTCCTTGATTCTATCAAGATATTCTGGATCTGTAGCTTCCAGAAACATGGTCATCCTTACCTTCCATATGGCATATTCAGATGGTCTCAATATGGGAACTCTAATAGTCTCACATCGACTTTGAATTTGTGTCTTTGGAGGTTCTTCAGCTTTGGTGGGCTTAGTTGGAGTTTCTGCTTCAGACATGATTGTGTTTGGATCTTAAACTGTTTGTGTGTTAACAGATAGGCTCTGATACCACTTGTTAGGTCACAAACACTGTAGAGGGGGGTGAATACAGTGTATAGCACAATCAAATCGAACTTTAATAACTCAAGTAACAGAAAACAAACTTTAATGAAATAATAAACTCTGTTACAGTATGGAACTGTTCTCTCTCAATGATGAACAAATATCACGAGAGCTGCTATTGTTAAAATTGAATAATCTTCTCGATTGTGATAACACTTATAGTGTAAACCCTATGTCTGTGTTTATATACTACACAGTTACAAGATAATCGCTAATTGATATGGAACATAATTCTGCTTCCTAAAATCTATCAATCAGATATCTTTTCTTCCAAGTATTCTATTCTTCATAGAATTCCATCTTCATGCATATCTCTTCTTATGTTTGTCTCGATCTTCTTTCCTTTAACCAACTGCCTTCCTTATCTGAACATCCTTCAGTACTTAAGTTCTGATATCCATCTTCTGATGATTATCTCCTGATAATATAAGTACTGATATCCTTAAGTCCTGACTTCTAGTAAGTACTGATTTATCCTGTTTAAGTAAGATCTAAAAACTAAACATAAATCACATTAGCCATGACATTATCAAATATATCTAACAGCCATTCTTGAAGAGATCTGGAACTCTGTTCCACAAGAGGTTCACACAGACCTCTTGTTCTTCTTGATGGACTATCAGCTCCATCTTGATCAATTGGAAGAAGAAAGGAGAGAGGCTCTCTGAAAGGCATATGTCATAGCCTATTTGTTTATTCGAGGATTTAACTCAACTCAAATAAGAATGTAACAAGTAAATAGTGGATCTACCGTCAAAGAGATCTCTCAAAGTAACATCTGTCAAAGAATTCAGAAACAATGTTCATCTACAGACTTGAGGAGTTAATTCACTGGAAGAAGTTCAAGAAATTGATCAAGCCTCAGTGATATAAATCAAGATTGTGGATTTAATCAAGTGACAGAGATCTTGTCAGGGTATCAGAAAATTACAGGGATTTAATCTGAAGAAAATCAAGTTATCAAAGTCAAGACATGAAGAAACGTCATGGAAGTTAGTCACTCATGAACCGAGCAGTACATCGAGTGTCAACATTGAAGTGGTGGAATTGATTCATAATTTTCAGTGATTTTCAGAAGAATGGTTGATGTTCAAGAGTAGTATTAATTCTCTATTAATTAATTAAGTCATATAATTTAATTAAGAAAATAAATTATATCTGCAAAGATTAATTTATTGATTAATTGAATTAATTGATTAATTAATTCTGAATTAATATTATGAATTTTCAGAATTGATTTTGAATTTATATTCAATATTTATTCAGCATGACAATCAATTGAACCAGTATGACAATCAATTGTCATACCGAAAGTCATACTAGTTGAAATGGATTATCATACCGAAAGTTCTACTAGCTGTGGAATTATCTTGCTAGTTCAAGTGATTGTCTCACCGATTGTCTTGCTAGTTCAAGAAATTGTCATACCGATTGTCTTGCTAGTTCAAGTGATTCTCTCACCGAAAGTCATACTAGTTCACTCAGATTGTCTTGCCAGTTCAATTCAGTTCTGTTGATTAAAATTATAAAAGACAAGGAGCAGCAGATCATTCAACAGAGATTCAATACCATCAACTACTCAAGAACAAAATAGCAGCAGCCGCAGAAACATTCAACTCTCAACTGCAACTTCAAGATCATTAATTTCTAGAAATTAAAGTTAAATCTAAACCACTAGAAATTATTCTCTTGTTCTTGAGTAACTATCTAGCGGATCAAAATCCCTAGAACTTAATCTCAAATTGCTTCTAGCATTTGATCTTTTTATTGTAGTAAATAGAAAAAGTTCATGTCGAATTTATTCTAAATTTGTGATAATCTATTTGAGATTAATCCCTTATAAATGATACCGTTGTTGTAACACCTTTCAAGTTTAATAATATTTTTATTTAACTTGAATTTTGTTTCACTTTCTTATTCCGTATTAAATTCAATTAAACGGTAGAGTTTGTATTAAACACCCCCTTCTACAAACATATTGGGACCTAAAAATTGGTATCAGAGCCTTCTGATTAACGAACAAATCAAGATCCTTGACTTTTGTGATTTTTCAACTCCTTGAATTTTTATTTCTGCAAAAATTTATAACGACTTCACAAAAAGTTGGAACCGTTAAAATTTCACTGTTCGATAAAGAAAATTATATTATGTGGAAGAAGAAGGTGCTCTTGTTCTTACAATTTGTAAATCCCAAATATCTGGGTGTGTTAAAGAAGGGTCCAAAAATTCCGATGGTTATTGAACCAGAGGTTATAGAAGATAATGTTGTAATTACCAAAGCTAGAACCTATACAAAAGAGCCTGAGGATTTTTCTCCTGCTGAAAAGGAAGAAGCCTCCTTGGATGCCAGCCTTCAATTAATTTTAGTTGATTCCCTGGAACCCTTGATGAACAGACATGTGATGAACTGTAAAAATTCCAAACACATCTGGGAAACTATTGAGGTGATTAATGAAAGCACAGAGGAAGTTAGGGAGAACAAGTTAGAGATCCTAACCTCTAAGTATGAACATTTTAAATCCAATCCAGGAGAAGGAATTACTGAAGTGTTCAAGAGGTACAATGCATTGATCAACAACCTGAACATAAATGGAAAATTTTATTCAATCAGGGAGGTCAACAAAATGTTCCTTTTAACACTGACAACTCATCTTGAACATAGAATCACTGCCATAAGAGAAGCGTGAGATCTGAGTGAGATTTCTTTGGAAAGGCTCTATGGTGTGTTAAAAACCTATGAGTTAGAGTAGATTCAGCAGAAGGAAGTCTACGGGAAAGGTAGAGTGGTCAGCACGTGTACTGCTCTAGTAGCTGAAGGTCAACAACAACAACAACAATCTCAACAGTCAGAGAGAATGGTACAGTCTTCCAAGGCTGAGGAAAATGTGATAGTAGCAGAATATGATCCTCCTACTACAAATCAATCTAGTGATGATTTTTACTCCTTGGAAGAGCTGCAGCAATTGGAAGATGAGTCAATGGCCCAGATTGTCAAGAGATTCTCCACTGTCAGATTCAAGAGAAATCCCAAGTTCAAGTACAAGTCCAACTACAACAGATTCCCGAAAGGTAGATCTTCATCCTCTAACACCAGCAGTGGTGGATACAAAACAGGGATGGTTGATCGGAGCACCATTCGATGCTTTAACTGCAATGAGTTGGGACACTTTACCACAGAATGCAGAAAGCCAAAGCAAGTAAGGAAGAACTCTTATGATTCAAATCAGAAGAGTAACTCTGAAAGGGCTTATCTGGAAAAGGGAAGAAGCTGGGATGATACTGATAGTGAATATGAAGAAGATGGGAATATTGCTCTTATGGCTATTGATGGAAATACTTCATCATCAAGAAAAGAGGTAAAATTTACTGATGCTGAATTAGTTTATCATCTATGTGGTTCCTTAGATTGTGCTAGTCGTGATAATGAACTGTTAATTCAACAAATCAAAGACCTTGAGAAAGAGGTCAATGAATTAAAACTTGTGCACATTAATCAAGACAAGTTAAAATAACAAGTATCTTTTCTAGAGAATAGAGTTAACTGTTATAGACAACTCAAAACTATTCTCAAAGACAAGATCACCGGTCTTGAGACTAAGGTTAAAGCTTACTTTAATTCTTGTTCGAAGGCTAAAGAGTTCTACAATAAGCAAGCTATTAATCAAACATCTGGAATAGGTTTTGATTACAATGTTGCTATTGGAGAATTAGGCATAAACTCCCCTCCTCATGTCTGTGCCAAAGGCAGGGAAGTACCACATGTACTTAAGGGTGTTGATAAACCCCTCTATAAAAAATCAATTGCCGAACCATTTGATGAGACCTCCTTTATTATTCAAGAAGAAATAAGTGCTGAAGATCTTGCTAATGAGAAGGTTGTTTCCAAGCCAAGTGTGTCAAAAGTTCCAGTCAAAGTTGTGAAAGCAACTGAGACTAACTCAGACACACATGAGTTAGATAACAAAAATGCCGTGTCTACCATGCATATTTTCCTGTTGTTAATCCCTCTCATAAAGTATGTGGTGTTCCTAATTGTATGTCTTGTGCTTTTAATTTGATGTATGCTTATTTTAATGGTAAGCATGTTTCTAGTGATAAGACTACTCCTCTTCAGCATGTGAATAATAGGAAGCATGATAGATCTATGACTGCTAGTCCTCTTAAGGCTAGAAAGGAGAAGTTTATGCCTAAGCCTAAACAGAAATTTGTTAAGGCTGTTTACAAGGTCAAATGTCCAGTCGTTGAAAAAGTTGAGAACATAAAAGTTAAGAATGTTGTTTTACCTGATAAAGGCCAATTCTACAAGTATCCCGGACCCAACCAAGTTTGGGTTCCGAAGAAGGTCTAATCCATTTGTATTGCAGGGCATTAAATAGGTGGAACTGACAGTGTGGATTCTTGACAGCAGATCGTCAAGAAATATGACCGGAGATAGAGCCCTGCTATCAAATGTGATTGAGAAAGCTGGCCCAGTGGTTACCTTTGGAGATAACAGTAAAGGTTTAACTGAGGGATATGGCTGTTTGCAAGTTGGAAATGTTATCATTGAAAATGTGTATATTGTGCAAGGACTTGAACACAATCTTCTTAGTATCAGTCAGTTCTGTGACAAGGACTACTATGTTTTATTTGACAAGCTGAAGTGTCAAATCCTGTATAAGAAAAATGAAAAACCCTCCTTGCTGGGAATCTGGAAAGGAAATCTGTTCGTAGCTGACATTGTTACGAGGGATAAGGCCAAACTGGATGCTAAGTTATTATTAGGAAGCAGTATCTAACATTTAGCACCAGTGACGATACTTGAGAATATTACGACATATCAGGCACCTAATGCACATTACACTTGGAATTGGACTCTAGTAGATGTGTACAAGTGCACTCCTGGTTGGTGAGTCAAAAGAGGAAGTCAATGCACCATAGTTCATGGACTTTGCAGTTGCAGATCTATTGTACTATGCAATTTCTTCTTCACAATCTCACTTCAGGTTGGTATGAACTAGTGTACTACTCAAGCAATCGTCAAGGACATGGTATGGCACTCTAACTAAAGTTATAGTTTAATATGAACTAGTAGAGTCGTCATATTAATAACTCTCTTATCACTAGGCACAAACATATTGTTTTATATGTGCAGTGATATAATGATAATGTTATATGTTGGTCTACAAACAGACTTGTGCACTCGAACAGTTTTAGGAGAAAATCAAACTTCTTTCTACATTAGTGATTTCTTATCTCATTAAAATCTTTTGAAATAACTTTTTTACATTATTTCTCTCAAAAGATTAAATGTATAATTTTCATTTATTATAGATCTTAAGTACATTTTATCTCTATTGCCATATATTCTGTGATACAGGTTCAGCCTCAAATGGCCTTCTTTTATTGACAGTTATGAGGTTCAAAACCCACAACTTCTATCACAGACTGTAAAGAAAAACACAGAAATAGAACCAACCAACACTCTCTTACCATTAAAATGAAGTATGAATGAGCGTGAGGGAGATAGTGCCTTAGTGCACCGCATAAGGAAGGTTCTGAAGTCAACCCAGCAGCTCTGTCTCCTCCAAAGATGAGTAGTATTTAAACCGAGACAACTGCTAGCCCCCATACATCTTCTCAAAAAGATGTAATGGCTGAAAAGGCACAAAAACAAGTTACTAGATTCATCCTCTCAACAGGGTGTGTCTATTGAAATTTGTCTGTCGGCCAGGGTATCCGATGTAGTATCACCACCTCAAACATAAACAATTCTTGATGCACAAGGAAAGGTTACACACACAAAGGAGGAGTTGACGAAAACAAGAGTTTCGACCATTTTAAGGTCAGATTCGATTGTTCAAGGTTCTTTAATGGACCAATTGCCTTTACAGGTGTTAGGAGAGGATACTGATCCAATAGCCATATGTCAGTGGTCAGTGTCTACCTCCCCAGGCTTAAATCCCCTGGATGCATCTGCAGATAGTGGATCTGACATAGGCGCAGATCGGCAACTTGTTGACAATGATTTAGATATTACCTGATGAGTCACACGGAAATGTCTTCACAGATATTAGAAGGGAACTCTGATCTTTATGCTAAATTCGTTGGATCATTGTTTACCTTCCCAGAGTTCAAATCTGGAACCCTAAAAGGGAAACTAGTAACTTGCAGAATATGACTCAGATTCATCTGACGAATTTAACAAGGTTGGGGATTTGCGAACTCCCATTGCACCACCTGTGATCTCCTTAAGGATGGCTAATGTGATTTTCCTTGCAGGTGCAGTTGAATTTTGGAGCTATGAGAGGAGTGATACACTTGTGAGAATGAGTGTAAACACGAGTAGAGAGAAGAGTGAAACACATGTGAGGTACACTAAACAGAATCACACACTCACAGTGAGGAAGAAAGAGAAACTACTTGTTATTTCTTTTCCAACCAAGTGGAATATGAGAACTCCTTCAGACAACGACATACATTCCTTCTCTAAGGGGGAGATAAAAGCTTAAGTAATAGTTTGGAGGATTCCTCAACTAAGGGGGAGAAATAGAAGGGAGGAAAGAGGAAGAAAAAGGTAAAGCACATGTACACTACACCACACCATTGTTGTTTGTAACTACGGATCCTATTGTACGGGAGAGGTGGTAAACACAAGGTGATTTCCTAGTAATCAGAAGAAGTGGTTTGGTTCATCACTATTCTTCATAAGGGAAGAAGCTGTTTTCCAAAAGGGGAGTACCATTGGTTTTTATATACGGATCCTATTGTATGGGAGATGTGGTAAATAAAGGTGATCTCCTTTAAGCAGTTGATTCTCATAGGGGGAGAAACAAGAGATATATGCGCTTCTCAACAGGAAATGTGGTTGTACAAAAGAAGCTGCTGATAATTACTTCAAGACTGAGAAGTACTATCTGGCAGAGATTTAAAGAACCAAGGAAATGAAGATGAAACTACTTGAAGATATGTTCAGTCTAGAGGAACATCTATTTGGAATCTGGAAAATGTTAAATATAATCTAGAACTTTTCTGCTATTTACTTTGCATCTCTATTTACATATTTTTCTTATTTGTTAGTTGAGTTATCCTATAGGTATTTGTTGTTATTGTCTAAAATACAAATAGGGGGAGATTGAAAGGCATATGTCATAGCCTATTTGTTTATTCGAGGATTTTACTCAACTCAAATAAGAATGTAATAAGTAAATAGTGGATCTACCGTCAAAGAGATCTCTCAAAGTAACATCTGTCAAAGGATTCAGAAATAATGTTCATCAATAGACTTGAGGAATTAATTCACGGGAAGAAGTTCAAGAAATTGATCAAGCCTCAGTGATATAAATCAAGATTGTGGATTTAATCAAGTGACAAAGATCTTGTCAGGGTATCAGATAATTACAGAGATTTAATCTGAAGCAAATCAAGTTATCAAAGTCAAGACATGAAGAAACGTCACGGAAGTTAGTCACTCATGAACCACACAGTACATCGAGTGTCAACATTGAAGTGGTGGAATTGATTCATAATTTTTAGTGATTTTCAGAAGAATGGTTAATGTTGAAGAGTAGTATTAATTCTCTATTAATTAATTAAGTCATATAATTTAATTAAGAAAATAAATTATATCTATAAAGATTAATTTATTGATTAATTGAATTAATTGATTAATTAATTCTGAATTAATATTATGAATTTTCAGAATTGATTTTGAATTTATATTCAATATTAATTCAGCATGACAATCAATTGAACCAGTATGACAATCAATTGTCATACCGAAAGTCATACTAGTTCAAATGGATTGTCATACCGAAAGTTCTACTAGCTGTGGAATTGTCTTGCTAGTTCAAGTGATTGTCTCACCGTTTGTCTTGCTAGTTCAAGAAATTGTCATACCGATTGTCTTTCTAGTTCAAGTGATTGTCTCACCGAAAGTAATGCTGGTTCACTCAGATTGTCTTGCCAGTTCAATTCAGTTATGTTGATTAAAATTATAAAAACAAGGAGCAGCAGATCATTCAATAGAGATTCAATACCATCAACTACTCAAGAACAAAAATAGCAGCAGCCGCAAAAACATTCAACTCTCAACTACAACTTCAAGATCATTAATTTCTAGCAATTAAAGTTAAATCTAAACCACTAGAAATCATTCCCTTGTTCTAGTGTAACTATCTAGCGGATCAAAATCCTTAGAACTTAGTCTCAAATTGCTTTTAACATTTGATCTTTTTATTGCAGAAAATAGAAAAAGTTCATGTCGAATTTATTCTAAATTTGTGATAATCTATTTGAGATTAATCCCTTGTAAATGATACCGTTGTTGTAACACCTTTCAAGTTTAATAATATTATTATTTAACTTGAATTTTTTTTCACTTTTTTATTCCGCATCAAATTCAATTAAACAGTAGAGTTTGTATTCAACCCCCCCTTCTACAAACATATTGGGACCTAACACTCTCCTTCAGCAAGAACGGATCATCCGTCTTGCAGTGCTCTTTGTCAGCAGCAGGAGGAACTAGTCGATAGGTTTTTTTCTAGGACTAAGGTTGTTGATGTTAAACATCTTAGACTAGGACTATCTTGTAATTTTTGCATGTAATCTATAAATTTCATGAAATGTACTTGTTTGATATATTAATGAAATTTCCTTTAATTACAAGATTTAATCTCTGTTTCTCTCATATTATGTCCTTATGAATTTTCTTAGTGCAACCTATTAATCTTTACTTCATCCACTTAAACTGTATCATTTTATGAATGTTTTGATTAAAATTATGGTCAACAATAAATTGTGATAATTTGAGAGACAGTTGAAGCACATGTTCATGCATCAGAACCTGTGACAGTTGAAGCTGAGAATGTTACTTCTCAGAAAGAAACAGCAGCTCAAAGTTCTGATACTTTGAAAAGAAAGAAATCTGTAATTTCTGAAGCTGCTGAATCAACTCCTTCATTGGCAAGGAGATTAAAGAAAATGAAGGCAAGGAGGTATTTGGCTAAGGCTCCATCAGAAGATACTGAAGAAGCTTAGGAAGGGGATCAGGAATCTTTGATCTTACAAGAACCAATTATAATTGAAGCCCTTCCAACTCAAGCCAAAGACACTGCTAATGATATAGTGGTTACCCCTCCCTTCTCTCCTATTAAAGCTATAGATGATGCTAAAGAACAAACTGAAAATCTGAGAT
Organism: Apium graveolens; assembly: GCF_009905375.1. NCBI lineage: Eukaryota > Viridiplantae > Streptophyta > Magnoliopsida > Apiales > Apiaceae > Apium > Apium graveolens. The sequence continues at coordinate 61,141,017 of NC_133654.1, read as the reverse complement.
AGATATTCATAATTTAAATATACCAAATGTTCTTTATCTGGAAGCTCCATCTATAGAAGCTCAGCCATCTACTGTTAACTCTCCAATCTTAGATGCTGAGAGACCATCTACACCAGCTCTGGAGATAAATTCTGATGCTCAGAATTTCGATAATGTTATTCCTGAATCTCCAGTTGCTTCACACACTGTTGTGCTGTCAGAACATAATGAGTTTTCCTCAAGTTCTGAAGACAGTGTTTCTGTTGAGACTCCAGTTCCTATACTAGGCAAGGAAGAATTGGTGAAGAAATTTGTTGAACAGGAAGCACCTATTCCTTGGGAGGATACTCACAGAGGTGTGGAGTGGACCAAGAAGTGGAATGACACTGATTTCATTCCAAGCTCTAAAATTCTAACAGAGCATATTGCTAAAGCTGATGAGTTGCTCACAAATGCTGATTTAAAGACACAACTCAAGATCACTGCTCTATCTACCAAACATCTTCAAGGTCTATATTCTTCTACTCATGAAAAGGTTGATACACTAAAGGAACATACTGATAAGCTAGATCTACAAATTAAGCTTGACAAGAATAGATATATCAGACCTTCTCTTGAGAAAATTGAAGCCATTGAGAAGATTCAAGAGAATCAACAGGCCCAAATTGATGAGGTTCTGGCTAACCAAGCTTCTCAGAAAGCTCAATTGGATGAAATCCAATCTTCAGTTGAACTTCTTCTCTCTCTCTCTTACTTCCTGATGATGCCAAAAAGGGGGAGAAGGTAGTTAAGTCCAAATGCTCACCTACTCAAATACTGAAGAAAAAGGATGATAAAGGTGATGACCAGGGAAACTTTGATAAGAGCAGAGGTCAAGGAAAAGTTCAAGGAAAATATTCTACACAGAACAAGTCAAGTTCTGATGCTGTGAATGCTAAAAGTCTGAAGTCAAGTTCTGATAAACAAAGTCTGATGTCAAGTTCTGATATTCTGATTCAGTCAGGATCTAAAGACTCAAAGAAGTTTTTACAAACTCTGAAGCTAAAGGGGAAGCAGACTACTGTTTATTACAAAGATCCTAAAATCCAGACACTTGATGAGGAGATAGCTAGAAGATTATTTCTGAAACAAAATCCAGGAATGGATTTAGAAACACTCAAGGAGGAAGAAGCTAGATTTGCAGCTGAGAAGACAAATCTTAAGTCTAAAGCTTCTGATGCAAAGAAACCTCCAAGGCCTAAGGAAAGAGGCATTGTGATCAGGGAAAAGTCAAATTCTGAGGCTTCAAAGTCCAAGACTAGATCACAAACTGAGATTGATCCTAAGACAAAAGGAAAAGAAGAGGTTGGTGAACCTTTAAAGATTGAGAAAGAGATAAATTCTTCCGTTCCAGTCTATCAAACTACAATGCATGATGATGATTTAATAAAAGATGAAACTATTCAAATTCTGAAAAGAAGATGGATAATTGAAGAATCTAAAACAACCTCTGATATTGCTCAAGTTGTTCAGAATGAAAAACAACAAGTTATAGAAGAAACATCAAATTCTGATCAAGTTGATTTGAAAAAGATGACAATTACTGATAAGAAGAAGCTGTTATGAAAGAAAGCTACTTCAGCTGAACCAAAATCCAATCTTATGATTAATCAACTCACAACATTTGGGTTGAGAGCCAAGAAACCTAGAGATAGAGCTGGATTAGGTTCTGATGAAGAGAAGATACAAACAGGAGTCGAAGTTACTCTAAGAGATCCTTTCATGTTGACAGACAAACCATATGAACAAATTAAACAAAAGCACCTTGACAAAGTGTTGTCTGCTCAAATTGTGATAGATGTTCATGATAAGGATAATCCAAAGGAGAAATTGATTTTATTTCTCAATGATGGACTAACTTATAGACTAGCTGATACTGATGTGCTAAAGAAGTCTGTCAGGGAGCTTCAATATATTCACTATCTTCTGGAAGTAAAATATGATGTTACAAGAAGATGGTCAGAATACATTTTGAAGGTTATAAGAGATCTACTTAGAATCTCTGGTACAAAGACTTCTCAGTATATACCAATGATTACTGAAGGTGATGGAAGAGAAATTCCTATGCTGAAGAACTTTTCTAAAGTGGAAGTTATTCTGAAAGGAAGATGCTTATGTTATAATGAAAACTCTTCACATCCTATTGTTATCAGACTTATTGATGGACTTGAAAGAACATCAATTCAAGCTCTCAGAATAGCCATTTATCAAATTGGTGATAGTAAAGATGAAGAACTGATGCAGGTCAAAGCACAGTTAGTTGAAGTTCTGAGAAAAGTTGAAGATAAGCTGGTAAAAGATTTTTTTTAAGAATCATTATGGATTCAGATTGATTCATTGATGTTGGTAAAGCTACAAGGACTGTAAGTTGTAGTTAATAGTCTTATTAAACTCTTATTGCATTTGAACTTAAATGTTTTTGACATCATCAAATCTATTAACTTGTATATATTTGCACAATTTACTAGTTGGGGGAGATTGTTAGATATATTTGAGATGTCATGTCTAATATGTTTCATGTTTAGTTTTCAGATCTTAACAAACAGGAAATATCAGTACTTACTGGAATCAGTACTTACTGGAAGTCAGAACTTAAGGATATCAGAACTTAGGTTATCAGAAGATAAATATCAGAAGATAGATATCGGAACTTAAGTACGGGAGGACTTATAGTTAAGGAAGGAAGCTGATTTACAGAAAAGAAGATCGAGACTAATACAAAAGAAGATATGCATGGAAAGAGTTAAAAGATAAGAAGACTTATATAAGATATCTAATTGATATATTTTAGGAGACATAATTATATTCCATATCAATTAGAAGTTATCTTGTAACTGTGTACTATATAAACATAGACATAGGTTTACACTATATGTGTTATCATTATCGAGAAGATCATACATTATAACCTAGAGACTATCATGGGTTTCCATTCCTTGTATACATTATATGTGATATTTGTTCATCACTGAGAGAGAACATGTAACACCCCCAAATCCGGGGTCGGGGATCCGGGTTGTCACGAGTTCCATTTCCCTTAATAACACCCAATCTTAATAATTACTCAACTACTCTGTACTATGACCCCACAATAAACACACACACCATACGTTATAGTCTCAGAGATGAACATCCAAAAATAACCACAAGTCATTTTATTCCACAATTATCTGCCAATACACCTTAAAAGGTTTTCTGAATAAATTTACATTTCTTTGCCATTATTACAATTCATAATTATACATAAATCTGGTACATTAGAAGTTGAAAGCCTAGCCTATTGGTAGTTCCTACCTCAGCTACGGCGGCATCAATGCTTCTAGAAAACTGCGGAACGTCTCCTAATCGCTTGCGAATCGGGAGCTTGGTCCTGTTCATCCTTTCTATCTGTTGTTGTGTGATGAAAGAAGAAAGCAAGGGTGAGCAGCAAGCCCACCAAAATAATATGTATAATGATTAATAGTATATGAGCCTTCTCTTAGTACTCATGAAAGTCTTGGTCAAAAGAAATGAACCAAGTTGATATCTTAATGCGATGAAGTCGCAAAATATTCAGTATATATATATATAATATATATTTTTCAAAATCTTGGAAGTCCTCTTCCATGCATAATATACACAAAGTCCCAGTGTATAACTGTATAAAAAAAATATCATTGCAAGGTGATCTCATATATCTAACCTTGTCTCAACGTTTTTCTAAAAATCTTTGTCATACATAAGACAATTATTAATTAGATATAAGTTTAAAAGATGAAGTTACCAAATACTTGACTACACTTATATCATTTATAAAGCTACTTGAACTACCACTGTTCAAAGTATAATGAGCTTTTACCAGTTCATCACATAGATGAGACTACAAGACAAGATTTGAATAGATTAAATCTTTAAAATATTATTAAAGGAAATGAAGTTATGACATACTTCATTAAGTCTGATATATATATATATATATATCCACATATACATCTTCCTTTATACATTTCCTGAAAACCTCTGTCATGTAAAGTATGAACAGAATTGCAATATCCAATAAGTTTGGAAAGGAAAAGAATTTTGGCATAAACCAGATATCTTGTTGATCAGGCAAAGATACCCATAAGTAACCTTTTCTACTAGTAGATGGACGAATTCCCCACTGGTCATCACCCTGGCCTCAATAGGACCTTATGCTGGACTGCCACTCAGCCACTTATGCATTTGATGGACTCCCACTGAGCCACTTACACTATTATGGACGCCCACTGAGCCCATGTTGCTTATGCCGACTCAATAGATGGACTTACTTCCCGAACGTTGGGTAAGTAATCAAGTCATTTACCAAAACTGCAACCGTGTTGCGAATATAAAATACACCACAGAGCCGGATCCCTCAGGTTTTAAGCGAGTATTTAAATCCCCTTAAAAAGGAAGATCTTAAATATAAAAATGAGTTTTGATATCCGCTCTAACTTTTAAAAATCATTTTGAAGACTCGAAAACACTTTATAGAGTGTTTGGAGTAAAGCTGATTTAATGAAGTAAATCAGTCCCCAGAATATTTAGAAAATGACTGAATATTATTAATTAAATAATATTCCCATAAAGAATAATCTTTATAAAAATAATTGAAGTAGAAGTATTAAAACTTATACTTGAAACGAGTATTAAATAACCAAAGATATACTTATATGAAAGTACTATCTTTATTTGAATAATCGAAAATAAGTTTGATTATTGACACCTTATTCTTTAATAAAATAAAGAATATACCTCAGCAAATAATCGGAGTCATAGATCCTCAAATGAATATTCAAATAATATTCATTAAATAATATAAACTGAGTCATAAGCCCTCGAATGAATATTCAAATAATATTCAATAAATAATATCTAGACATGGCAATGGTCATAATCTAGCAGGGGGTTCTTGGGTCCTAATGTTATGCACAAAAACAGTCTAAAGAAAATCGGACGTTACGACGGCTATGTTTACGCAATTTCCCAAATTTAAACCATTCAAAAACCATCACAATTCAACCTCAAATCAATCATACAACCAACATCCATCCAAAACACATCATAACAGCCCCAACCAATTCAAGTTTAACATTCATACTTATGCCTAAGCTTAACTTTAACCATACTTAAGTTCTTCTAATCAAAACAACAACATTTACCAATCCAACAACATCCCAAAACTCACTAATCTCTACATACACAACCATCAAGCCTCTCATGAACTAAAATACTCATATTATGCTCTTAACATTCAATAACAAAGCTTGGTTAAGAGATTATACCTTCCTTGAAGCTTTTTAACACAACATAAGAGCTTTGAATGCCTAAAGAACCTTGATCCTTGCTTGTATAACCTTAATCTTTCATAAAAATTCAAGAAAACTAAAGTTATTTCTTGAAGGTTACTATTCACCATCTTCTTCCTTGATTTATAGAAAAAGATTGGCTTGGAATTAGATGCTTAAACTTATAGGAAGTATGTAACTATCCATGGGGAAGCTTAGATAATTACCTTGCTAAATAGTAAGTGGTGGAGCTTGGATCTTCAAATTTTAAGAAATGGGCCGAGAGCTAGCTTGGGAAGAAAGAGATTTTTGTGTTTTGTTTGATGAAAATGAAATGATTTGCTTGGTTGGTTGATTTTTGTGTTGTTTTTGGTTAATGACTTAATTAACCTTGATTTTGTGTGGTTATAATTCAACCACACTTCCTTCCCTTCTATGTCATGCTTGTGTCACCTTGCACATGTCATAATGCTCCCACTTGTCCACACCTTGTGGTTTGATGATGTCACAATCCCTGGCTTCTTGTACAAGCTTGTCTCTTGGTCACTTATTTGTTTTACGGTTCGCTTATCTTTCGTTCTCGTTTATCGTTTGAGGGATCATACCCGGGATCTTATTACTTAGGTTCCCTTAACCTTTCTCAATATATTATATTCCTTTTATGATCCTCTCCTATAATCCTTTAATTTCAATCCTTTTTATCCTGTTACCTTATACTCAATTCTCTCCGTATCTTGTGGATTTCCGGGAAAAATCAAAGTGTTCGGAATTGGATTCTGACGATCTTTACATACACTTATATACCACATAGAGAACTAATAATATCCCATAAGATCAATAACAGAACCCCTACATAGCGTGGCATGAAAAGTTTTCTCGTTCAGCAAAAACACTATTCATAAGGGTTTCAAAATTTTCCAAAAATTGGGGTTATTACAGTCTCCCCTCCTTAAAAGGATTCCGTCCCGGAATCAGATAGAAATGAATAGGGATACTTTCTTAGTATTGCACTTTCTAACTCTCAAGTCAATTTTCCCACATTGTGGTTCTACCATCAAACTCATACTAGTTTGATAACCCTTCTCCTAAGCACTTGTTCTTTTTCACTCTATAACCCTTCCTGGTTGCTCCATATAGGTTACGTCGGGTTGCATATCTATGCGCTCATATGCCTCTATTTATCTGGCATCTGAATTACACTTCCTTAACATTGATACGTGAAACGCGTTATGACTCGCTACATGTTCTGGGTTAGGGCTAGCTCATATGCTAACTTCCCAAACATCTTAATATATCCAAGGGTCCAACAAATTGTAGACTTAGCTTTCCTTTTTTTTTTCCGAACCTCATCAATCCTTTCCAAGGGATACCTATAACATTACTAGGTCCCCTATTTCATACTCTTTATCCTTTCGTGTCAAATCAACATACTTATCATGTCCATCTTGGGCTACTACCAGCCGTCCTCTGATTAGATCTATCATATCCTTGGTCCTTTGGACTACTGCGGGTCCGAGCATCTTGCGCTCTACAACTTCATCCTAACATAAGGGAGATCGACATTATCTTCCCTCAAGGATCTCATAAGGCGACATCTCGATAATGACATATGATCTATTATCGTAAGATAACTCAATCCGAATTAAGTGATCATTCCAAATTCTTTCAAGTCTATTGCACAGACTTTCATCATAGCTTCTAACATTAGAGCTTTTGCTTTACAATACCCATTCTTTCCAGTTCGTAATTGCTACTACCTTCCGTACATAATATTATACTGGTTATACTTTTGCTCGTTAGCGTTCTATAACCTTTTAATAACCACGTCAACCTTAGTATCACGAATGTGTTTCCATTCCGCATACTACCACCACTTTATTACTCCTTTTTCAGTTATTTCTATTTTCCAAAATTTGATCAATCAAATAGAAGTAAAGGAATTTGTTGAGAGATCACTATGATCATGAACACTTGTTATATCGCTTAGTTAGTACGGAAGGTGGCCAGCCTTTAGTACTTGACAAGCAATTAAACAATAGCTGGTATCCTACTCGGCTTCTATCACACAGATAGATAGTCATTCGGCAATACCTCCCCTTCTGGAAGGGTTGTTCTTCTCAGCTTACATGAAATGAAAAGAAGAGAAAAGAACGAATTGAAGAGAATTGTATATATGAAAAAAATATACTGCCACAAAATATCTGGCTTGGAACCTACCTCTGAACTATAGAGGTTTGTCATAGGAGAACAAAACATATACGTATTTATATCAGCATCAAGCATTATAGCCTCGTATTTCCCATGCCTAAATATTTTTGCTATCCCGTCCATCATTCTATGGACCCACACTCTTCCTCGAGCTTATACATAATCACCTTTGAAACTCCCTCGACATCGAAAATCGAATCTGGGATCTCATTCTATACATCATCGTTACTAGAATTCTATGCTTGCACCGCAACCTTCCTCGTATAATAATACGACTCTCTATTGATAAGAAAGAATAATTATTCACTAGGTAGATACTCTACTTAATTAGTCTATCAATGATAACTTATACACTACCACGACCCGATTAGTGGTACTCAATCTCAACACCCATTCCAATACAACTCTCACGGTTGTAATCAGCTCATTACTCGCAGAATCATTGCTGCCTTACTATGGTCCACCACTGACCTACTGTAGTCATTCACTTTCCATGAAGTCTTAATAGCTAACCATACGGAGTCCATACATCTCGTATCTAATTCTCCTAAGGAGTTAACATAACCACCAATCACAATTCATGAAGGACACTCCAAACTCTGACGTACTTTCATGACATGAAGTAGATAAAATTGCAGAAGAGTTTCAATCAAAGCAACGATAGCAGGTTAATACCATTCTTAATCATATGCCTTAAATAGAAGACTTAACTCAAAGGTTCGTCTAGTCCTTTTTGAAACATGGTCCTGGCTTATCTCAAGATAGGACCTCCTAAGATAGATAGCTCGCTCATGGCGATTACACGAATTAAACCTTTACCAACTACTATTACGGTTGGGTATTGCACAGTCATCAGAAGGAATGTCAATCTTCCAAACCATAATACAACCTTCACAGTTTTAACCATCCTCACTGTATTATTTTGGCACAAGCGCCTATAATTATCCTCTTACCTTTAAAGTGTCGGCCACCTCTTTGGCCTTTCCTGATAGTAAAATTTCCCTACAGTCCATGTCATTTTAACCACCTCCAAATAAATTTTCTACCTCATTTCAATCACAGCTTATGTGAAGATGTTTTCCTTAAAATCTGATGAGTAAAAAAAAATCACCATTTTTCCATAAGTTATTGCCTCAGTCTTTAGAGGTTAATCACTGTCATGACTGACTCTCAATTATACTTAGAACATCTTTTATCTTAAGTCCTAATTGCCTGGAACAATTTCGACCTTTACTGGTTCGATCCATACTTTCTCGTGGTTTAACACGTGCCCCACTTGGCTTCATTATAATTATGTCATATTTCTTTTATCAACATTTTTATTCTTGAGAATTTTGAATATTACCTTTCTCCTTGTAAAACCTCTAAGGTTATGCTTCAATCGTTCCTCCTGTATTCCCTAGATACAGGACATATCAAAATACCATTCACTATTACTAGAACCATTGTCTATATACGTCTGAAAAATTTCTCCACTAATTCTTAAAGGTTATTGTTACCTTAACCCTTTCCAAATCATACTGTCAAAACTCATACTGTCCCTATTAAGGGTGAAATGCCAACCTTTATGCATTCCCCTAGGATTCATTTTAAGTTACCGATGTTCTATCCTTAATTCCACCTTTAAAAGGTACCTGCATCCTTCCATGGATAAATCAAGTCATATATCCCTGATAAGGGTGTCTTATTCAATCATTCCCACCTCGATAGTATATGCCTAATTTCACAATAACATCTGTATACAACATGAGGTCAATCAATATGGCCTCCAAAAGATAACAACGGTTATCAGCTTTTCTTGCCTAATTTTATAACGATAACAAGGATGTTCTGGAAGATATTGGTCGTGTTCAACGTGAACTTCTTTTTAATAATTCCTTATTTACTTTTGTTGTTTATCTCAACAGTCATCTCAATATTGAGATATCTTTCATACCTGGCGTCTCCCTTTCTGGGTATCAAGCCACCGGTCTTACACTTCACATTCTTGAAGGTCACTTCCTTCATTCAATTTTCCTAATTTCTTACTTCCTTGTCTTCTCAGTCTATCCGCGTCTCATTATTTATCCTTCGAACTATCTCAAGGTTTCCTCGAATCCGCCCAACTTACAGGGGATAAAAAATATGTACCTCTTATGCCTTCAACCATCAATTTTAACTCATGGTGAATCACCCTCATCCTGACGAATGTATACTTTTCTATTTCTATTGCTACGAGTCTTTAGGGTTTCCTCATACCCAACTCCTTTATCATACCTCAAACTCTATTGCCTTTATATTCTTTTCCACTTCAGTTTCTTTTTATTTTCCTTTCTCTTATCATTATTTCATGAACCAACACCACATAAGCATTGATTTCAAACATCCCGTCATTCTGGATTCGTGTCCTCAGAACGAATCTTGATAACTTTTACAACTTAGATTCATAATTCATCATACTCGTCCGCCTTTGTTCTGGCTCTAAAGCTTTTACACTATCTCCATAACCTTGGGAATTACTTTCCCGAAAACAATTGACTAAACTTTAATCAGTTTATTATAATCTCTGGCTCCATGCCTTTCTTGGTCTTTCACCAGTGGGTGGTCTCTCTCTTAGAAGGGTAAGTGACAAAAACAGTCTTTTGGGGTTCGTCAATCATTTAGAATCTCAAATGATTCCTCTATTTCCTTTAGCCAGGCCCTTGCCTCGGCTGGGCCAGCTTGTTCCTTGGAACTCTGAGAGCTTAGCGACTTAAAGGTCCTGAAAGAATTTCTCACCGCATTGTTTCCTCAGGGTGGTGGTTGGGGATAATAGTCTAAGTTCTATCTAGACAGGTCCATAAATTGCCGTATAGGAGTACCGTCTCGGGTCTCCTTTCCTTACTCGACTTTCTGTTTCCTTAGTATGAAATATTTCAACCTTCTCCCATAATCGGGGTTATCTTATACATTAAAAACCTTGTTTTCCACCCTATTATGTTATGGGTTCTTTCTTTCTTGATGGCAACCTCCCTGACTATCACATTCTGGGTTTGCCCTAAATCCTATTCCTCAAACTATGGCTCTCATCTAAGTTCTCATCCTTAAGCTCTTGAACTTTTGGAACCCAATTTCTGTAGGAACACCTCACTATCCCCTTATCATCTTTCTCGGTATGGATCTCTTCTCCAGTCATTGACTCTCTGCCTTCATTCATCACTTTTTCTGGCACAATATGTTCTTTTCCAAAAATTCGGTCTGTATTGCAATCTCAAACAGCTTTTCGGTACCAGCTCCGGTTACCTTCACTTCTATTTCCATTTTCTCAAAATCTCTTATAAACTCTCTCAAAGACATGATCATCTTGAGTCTCTCCTTTTTACTAAGGGCATCAACCACCACATGGGATTTCCCCGAATGATACAGAATCTCCCAATCATAATTCTTGATTAGCTCTAACCGCCTCCTCGGGCGTATGTTGAGCTCTTTCTACGTAAAAATATACTAGAGCTCCTATGGTTTGTGAATCTCGCACTTCTCTCCATACAAGTAGTGCCTCAAATCTTTAGGGCAAACCTATTGCCATGAGCCTAAGCTCATGGGCGGGGATATCGAATTTCATATTACCTTAATTGTCTTGACATGTACGCGATTACCTTACCGTGCTGCATAAGCACGCACCCTAAGCCCTTGTGCGAAGCGTCACTACACTTCACAAAATCTCCTTTTCCATCCGGCAACGCCAGCATAGGGGCCATCACCAACCTCTGCTTCAGTTCTTGAAAGCTGTTCTCGCATTTCTTTGTCCATTCAAACTTCTCAGTCTTACGAGTAAGCCGCGTTAAAGGGGCTACTATCTTCACAAACTTGAACGAACCTCCGGTAGTGACCGGCCAATCCTACCTCTGGTAGTTTTCCTAACCATGGTCATCAATTCCTCAATAGTCCTTTATTCATTCTTGTTAGGATCTTCTACGAGATCCTCCTCAGCAACAATCCCATCTAGGACAACATCCTCAACCATTACATCCTCAATATGAACATCATCCGATCCTGCGTTAGGACGCTCTATCGGAACCACAATCCGATCTCCAATTAGTAATAAAACATCATCGCGCTGTCACTTCTCAACCTCAGGGTTCGGAGTCCCGCGACCATATACGATAACGAACTACGCTACTATCACGATATTTATAGGGGTTCCCATAAGGGTTTTAACTGTCAATACTACGTTAGATAGCCCGACTATGAACTTGGCAAGAGTTCTTATTATCTTAGTGAACTTATTATCTTAACGTCACATCATCTCTGAGGTTTATAACGCTTAGCTCTGATACCATTTCTGTAACACCCCCAAATCCGGGGTCGGGGATCCGGGTTGTCACGAGTTCCATTTCCCTTAATAACACCCAATCTTAATAATTACTCAACTACTCTGTACTATGACCCCACAATAAACACACACACCATACGTTATAGTCTCAGAGATGAACATCCAAAAATAACCACAAGTCATTTTATTCCACAATTATCTGCCAATACACCTTAAAAGGTTTTCTGAATAAATTTACATTTCTTTGCCATTATTACAATTCATAATTATACATAAATCTGGTACATTAGAAGTTGAAAGCCTAGCCTATTGGTAGTTCCTACCTCAGCTACGGCGGCATCAATGCTTCTAGAAAACTGCGGAACGTCTCCTAATCGCTTGCGAATCGGGAGCTTGGTCCTGTTCATCCTTTCTATCTGTTGTTGTGTGATGAAAGAAGAAAGCAAGGGTGAGCAGCAAGCCCACCAAAATAATATGTATAATGATTAATAGTATATGAGCCTTCTCTTAGTACTCATGAAAGTCTTGGTCAAAAGAAATGAACCAAGTTGATATCTTAATGCGATGAAGTCGCAAAATATTCAGTATATATATATATAATATATATTTTTCAAAATCTTGGAAGTCCTCTTCCATGCATAATATACACAAAGTCCCAGTGTATAACTGTATAAAAAAAATATCATTGCAAGGTGATCTCATATATCTAACCTTGTCTCAACGTTTTTCTAAAAATCTTTGTCATACATAAGACAATTATTAATTAGATATAAGTTTAAAAGATGAAGTTACCAAATACTTGACTACACTTATATCATTTATAAAGCTACTTGAACTACCACTGTTCAAAGTATAATGAGCTTTTACCAGTTCATCACATAGATGAGACTACAAGACAAGATTTGAATAGATTAAATCTTTAAAATATTATTAAAGGAAATGAAGTTATGACATACTTCATTAAGTCTGATATATATATATATATCCACATATACATCTTCCTTTATACATTTCCTGAAAACCTCTGTCATGTAAAGTATGAACAGAATTGCAATATCCAATAAGTTTGGAAAGGAAAAGAATTTTGGCATAAACCAGATATCTTGCTGATCAGGCAAAGATACCCATAAGTAACCTTTTCTACTAGTAGATGGACGAATTCCCCACTGGTCATCACCCTGGCCTCAATAGGACCTTATGCTGGACTGCCACTCAGCCACTTATGCATTTGATGGACTCCCACTGAGCCACTTACACTATTATGGACGCCCACTGAGCCCATGTTGCTTATGCCGACTCAATAGATGGACTTACTTCCCGAACGTTGGGTAAGTAATCAAGTCATTTACCAAAACTACAACCGTGTTGCGAATATAAAATACACCACAGAGCCGGATCCCTCAGGTTTTAAGCGAGTATTTAAATCCCCTTAAAAAGGAAGATCTTAAATATAAAAATGAGTTTTGATATCCGCTCTAACTTTTAAAAATCATTTTGAAGACTCGAAAACACTTTATAAAGTGTTTGGAGTAAAGCTGATTTAATGAAGTAAATCAGTCCCCAGAATATTTAGAAAATGACTGAATATTATTAATTAAATAATATTCCCATAAAGAATAATCTTTATAAAAATAATTGAAGTAGAAGTATTAAAACTTATACTTGAAACGAGTATTAAATAACCAAAGATATACTTATATGAAAGTACTATCTTTATTTGAATAATCGAAAATAAGTTTGATTATTGACACCTTATTCTTTAATAAAATAAAGAATATACCTCAGCAAATAATCGGAGTCATAGATCCTCAAATGAATATTCAAATAATATTCATTAAATAATATAAACTGAGTCATAAGCCCTCGAATGAATATTCAAATAATATTCAATAAATAATATCTAGACATGGCAATGGTCATAATCTAGCAGGGGGTTCTTGGGTCCTAATGTTATGCACAAAAACAGTCTAAAGAAAATCGGACGTTACGACGGCTATGTTTACGCAATTTCCCAAATTTAAACCATTCAAAAACCATCACAATTCAACCTCAAATCAATCATACAACCAACATCCATCCAAAACACATCATAACAGCCCCAACCAATTCAAGTTTAACATTCATACTTATGCCTAAGCTTAACTTTAACCATACTTAAGTTCTTTTAATCAAAACAACAACATTTACCAATCCAACAACATCCCAAAACTCACTAATCTCTACATACACAACCATCAAGCCTCTCATGAACTAAAATACTCATATTATGCTCTTAACATTCAATAACAAAGCTCCTTCCTTGAAGCTTTTTAACACAACACAAGAGCTTTGAATGCCTAAAGAACCTTGATCCTTGCTTGTATAACCTTAATCTTTCATAAAAATTCAAGAAAACTAAAGTTATTTCTTGAAGGTTACTATTCACCATCTTCTTCCTTGATTTATAGAAAAAGATTGGCTTGGAATTAGATGCTTAAACTTATAGGAAGTATGTAACTATCCATGGGGAAGCTTAGATAATTACCTTGCTAAATAGTAAGTGGTGGAGCTTGGATCTTCAAATTTTAAGAAATGGGCCGAGAGCTAGCTTGGGAAGAAAGAGATTTTTGTGTTTTGTTTGATGAAAATGAAATGATTTGCTTGGTTGGTTGATTTTTGTGTGGTTATAATTCAACCACACTTCCTTCCCTTCTATGTCATGCTTGTGTCACCTTGCACATGTCATAATGCTCCCACTTGTCCACACCTTGTGGTTTGATGATGTCACAATCCCTGGCTTCTTGTACAAGCTTGTCTCTTGGTCACTTATTTGTTTTACGGTTCGCTTATCTTTCGTTCTCGTTTATCGTTTGAGGGATCATACCCGGGATCTTATTACTTAGGTTCCCTTAACCTTTCTCAATATATTATATTCCTTTTATGATCCTCTCCTATAATCCTTTAATTTCAATCCTTTTTATCCTGTTACCTTATACTCAATTCTCTCCGTATCTTGTGGATTTCCGGGAAAAATCAAAGTGTTCGGAATTGGATTCTGACGATCTTTACATACACTTATATACCACATAGAGAACTAATAATATCCCATAAGATCAATAACAGAACCCCTACATAGCGTGGCATGAAAAGTTTTCTCGTTCAGCAAAAACACTATTCATAAGGGTTTCAAAATTTTCCAAAAATTGGGGTTATTACAGAACAGTTCTATTGTAACAGAGTTTATTATATTGAATATATCTATTTACTGTTACTTGTGTTCAAATTCGATTTGATTATATTAAACACTGTATTCAACCCCCTTCTACAGTGTTGTGTGACCTAACAGCTTGTGATTGAAGTTAGTTGCAGAAAGGGAGTATTTGCTTTTGGAGAAGAAGAGAGTTGGAAAAATTGCTTGAGAAGGATAAAAGCAAAAATAGAAATGAAACAAGCTTTTATACTTACTCAGAAATAAACTGTCAAAAATTAAAAAGTAAAATAAAGTAGCCAATTAAATTTGCCCAAAACAGCCGTTTAAAAAATAAGGAAAACTGAAAAAATTCTAAAATTGTCTGTTGAAATATGCGTACATGCTATAAGTAAATTCGATGGATAATGCTCAGAATTAACGGCCAAGATTGAGAGAAATTCGACGGATAAAAGTATAAGTAACCAGAGTAATGTATGATATTCCGATGGATGATAAGATTCAACGGACGTTCATTTTCAACGGATAATGAACATCCGTCGAGAAGTAAATTTTGACTTAGCCAAAATTTTGTCTTTCAACAGGAAACATCAAATTTTACTCAGGCTACATTTCAATTTGCTTAGACATCAAAACAAATTAAGAGTAATTAAGTATACCTAACTCACTTACCAACCTAGTGAAGGTGGATTCATCAAATGCTTTGGTAAAGATGTCTGCAAGTTGCTTCTCACTTATAACGAAATGAAGTTCCACAATACCATTCATGACATGTTCTCTAATGATGTGGTACTTGATGTCAATGTGCTTGGTCCTTGAATGTTATACTGGATTCTCAGTAATTGCAATGGCACTTGTGTTGTCACAGAAAATAGGAATCTTATTCACCTGTAAACCATAGTCCAACCGTTGATTTTTCATCCATAAAATCTGTGCACAACAACTACCAACAGCAATATATTCAGCCTCAGCTGTAAGTAGAGACTGCATTTTGTTTTTTATTGAACCAGGATACTTGTAATATCCGGGATATATCGTGTAATTATTTTTGCTATTATATAATTATTATGTGTGTTCAGTATCTATTCTGTGAGCTAATTGTTAAGTGTATCTGTACTTGAGTATTCAAAAATAATATTAATTGAGTATTTTAATTTTTATATGTCCAAAATAAAATATAGATAATTGTCATATCTTCCTAATTATTTTTATGTTGGTTTATGGATTTATAAGAATCATATGAAATTTCTAAAATCTTTTTCCGGGTAATTAAAATCTATTTTATAAAAACGGGAACCAACCGACGTCACCCGTTATTACGTTTTGGAACCCGAAACTCTTTCGAGAACTCCTTCCTAATTTAATTGTAATATTCCGAGCATATTCCATGTTTCGACTTTTTCGATCCGGCGTACGGTTTGTCCTGCGCGGGTCCCGGCGTAACATTTTCGATACAATATTCATTTCGGTAAATCAATGAAACCCGTATTTTTGATAAACGGGAGCTTTTTATTAAACTATCCCAATTAACACTTCGTAATACGTGTAACCAGGCGCTGAGACCAAGACCGCAGTACAAATTGTACTGATTTGGATAATTATCCCGAAAACCGATACCGTTTGGATCAATTTTTACAAATAAACGTATCGTTTTGTATCCGGAATGATCCAACGGGATACTAATTTTCCGTAATTATAAATTGCCTTTTACCGTATTTTATTTCGTATCAAAATCATTTGCAGACAGATAATTATATAATTTTCAGAGAAAAGCCCTAATTACATAAACTGTTCTAAGAATCAAACAGCAAAACGAAGGCGTTACCGATCTCTGTTTTCAAAGCTTGAGTAACCAAAACGAAGGATTTGAAGTGTTCTATCAGATTCTGAGCTTTGTTTCACTGCAGAAATCAAGGTTATTTTTCTAAAAATTTATTTATTTTCGAATTTATTTTATTAAAAATATGAATTTTTGTTCGGATGATTGTTAGTATGATTTGATGATTGCATGTTGTAGAGCTTGTTTTCCTGATGATTTTCATATGTCATACGTCTGATTTGGAGTTCAATAACATGCTCAAAAGTGGGTTTAATTTTCGAATTTCAAAATTAGGGTTTATAACCCGTATGAATGTTCTTAACTGAAATTCGGGGGTTTCTTATTCTGTGATAGATTGATGTTGTGTTATAGTGGGTTGTGATAGGGATAAATAAATTATGATTGTATAATTAAATACTGCATTAATTGTACAAGCTGTGGGCTGCTAGGCCCAATAAATAGATATATGATACTCAAACCAGAAAGGTTAAGCCTGATGGACCAGATCAGGCCTGACGGAATAAAAAAGGCCCAAAAGCCCTGATTATTAATTAATTTCGTAATTAATTAATAAGGGAAAAATCAGCTATTGAGAAGAGTCCCGATAAGGATATAAATCCTTATAGATTAGCCTCAAGGGGACCTAAAAGGATAAGGGATCAGCTTCCTACTTCCTAGGACTCCTAAGTCTATCCTAATTCAGAGGCTTGTCCACCAAGTCTCCTATACCAAGTCCAATTCAAGGACTCCCACATCTATATAAGGGGCCTCACCCCACAAATCAGAACTACAGTTTTTTGACTTGATCCTTGGCAATCAGCAAGGTACGTAGGCATCTTGTTAAGGCAGATTGAGTCACGAAACACAAGAGCAGTTAAATCGAGCCTTGAAGCTCACGTTCCTTAATATTAAATACAGCAATTATATATAGTAGTTTTAATCCATAACATTTGGCGCCGTCTGTGGGAAAGCAACAACAACCATGGCGAGAACACGGAGAACAATTGGAGCTCTAGAGGAAGGAACACCATCAGAGACAACCCAGGTGATTTCATCAACCGTGGAGGTTCCTCCCCATTCAACTTATGCATCTACTCAGGGGGAAGCCCAGACAGTGCATCTACTCAGGGGGAAGCCCAGACAGGGGCAACTCATCCTCAGCCACAAGGGACAACTCCCCCGACTATTCAAGGTACGAATCCTCAAGTTCAACAAATACATATACCTGTGAATTCTCGACCCGTCGGGTATGAATATTCAACTATTGTTACTACTAACCCCCCTTATGGGATGCCCCTTCACCCTGAGGTTGGAGGAAGTGGATATGTTGGGCGAAGCGAAGCACGAGGGCGGTCGCCCCCCTATATACGAGGTTTGGATCCTATCCCTGAGGATCGGGAATTTTCTGGTCCATACACTGAGAGAGACTCCGAATCTTCGGATGATGAAGTAGCCCCGAGAAGGAGGCGTCCTGGAAAAGAGCCAATGGCCGATGGAAGGCAACGCCCCCAAAGCACCCCAGGGGCGAATCCCCAAGAAGTGCAGGAAAAGATCAGGGCTCATGAGGCTGAAATCCAAAGGCTGAGGCGTGATTTGGAGGCTCACCAAGCCACCAGACCCCACATACCTCCTAGGGGGAGAAATCCTCCTCCTATCATAGACCTGGATGGTCCGGTAAGAAGAAGGGCTGCTGTCCCAAGAACTGATCCAAGCAATCTCCTTCCCCTTGGAGATCCTGATGATCCAACTCCACCCTTCACAGAAGAGATAATGAATGCCCATATCTCAAGAAAATTCAAGATGCCCACTATCAAAGCCTATGATGGCACGGGAGACCCCGCTAATCATGTTAGGATATTCTCTAATGCACTGCTGCTGCAACCCGTGAATGATGCTATAAAATATCGGGCCTTCCCTCAAACCCTGTCGGGTATGGCTCAAAGATGGTACAGTCGCCTACCCCCAAATTCTATTGGATCATTCAGAGAATTAAGTCAGGCTTTTATTAAGCAATTCATCAGTGGAAGAGTCCATGAGAAAAGTTCAGCATCTCTTATGAGTCTTGTGCAGGGAGCTAAAGAATCCTTAAGAGATTACCTAAATCGTTTTACAAAGGAGGCTTTAAAAGTCCCAGACCTTGATGATAAGGTAGCCATGATAGCACTGCAACAAGGAACTAGGGATGAGTTTTTCAAGATGTCTTTGGCTAAACGACCCCCTGAGAGCATGTTGCAGCTCCAAGAGAGGGCAGGGAAGTATATCAAGGTTGAAGAAAGTATGAGGAACACCGTAGTAAGTAATGAGCCCACTGGAGGCAAGAAACGAAAAACTGATTTGGAGTATATCGCTAAGGATAAATATCCTAGAACTGAACAAAACCCTGATTCAACCCCCAAGAAGGGAGGACCTGGGCAAAAGTTCACTGAATACGCTAAGCTGAATGCTCCCAGAAGTCAGATTTTGATGGAGATTGAGAAAGACAGAGATATTCGCTGGCCTAAGCCCTTGAAGGCTGATCCCGCCAAGCTAGATAAGGGCAAGTATTGCAGGTTTCACAAAGATGTTGGCCATGACACCGATGAGTGTAGGCAGTTGAAAGATGAAATTGAGTTTTTGATTCGAAAAGGAAGATTGAACAAGTATACTGGAGATGGAGGAGACAGAAATAATAATGGAAGGAAGAACTTTGAAGATCGTAGGAGGGACCAAGATGATCAGGGGCGGAATCCCCAACCTAGAGGACCAGTTATAAACACCATTTATGGAGGGCCGAGACCTCGAGGGCCTGTGATAAACACGATCTTTGGAGGTCCAACTGCTGCTGGATTGTCCAAAAATTCCAGAAAGGCATATACTAGAGAGGTTATGCATATTGTTGGAGAAGCCCCGAAGAGGGCCAGGACAGAAGTAACATTGGCTTTTGATGATTCCGACCTAGAGGGTGTGAAGTTTCCCCATGACGACCCGCTGGTCATAACGCCGATAATAGGAAATAGCCCGGTTAAGAGGGTCCTGGTGGATAATGGTGCTTCTGTGGATATCTTGCTCCACTGACACCTTTCTAAGGATGGGGTATAACGACTCCCAGTTGACACCAACCGACATGCCGATATATGGATTTGCTGGAGTAGAATGTCCTGTGGAAGGGATAATTAAATTGCCTACCACCATAGGTACGGAGCCAAGGCAAGCAACGCAGATGCTGGATTTTGTGGTGGTAAAGGCTAGTTCAACTTATAATGCTATCATGGGGAGAACAGGGATACATGCCTTCAAGGCAGTCCCCTCTTCCTACCATTCAGTCATGAAGTTTCCCACCCGAAACGGGATTGGAGAAGAGAGGGGAGATCAAAAAATGGCTAGAAGCTGTTATGTGGCCTCTTTGAGGGCAGATGGAGTCGGGGGGCAGGTTCTTCCTATTGAAGATATGGATGTTCGAGAAAATGATGAGAATAGAGGAAGGCCAGCAGAAGAATTGGTTTCGGTTCCTTTAGATCCCAAGAATCCTGAGAGGATGACTTTCATTGGAGCTACATTAGAGGAGCCCCTTAGAGGGAAGTTAGTGAAATTTTTGCAAGAAAATAGTGATGTGTTTGCATGGTCAGCAGCTGATATGCCAGGCATAGACCCGGAGTTAATTACCCACAAGTTAAACGTGGATCCAAGCCGGAAGACAGTGAAACAAAAGAAAAGAAATTTTGCCCCGGAAAGACAAGAGGCTATAAAGCAGGAAGTGGAAAAGCTCTTAGAGGCTGGTTTCATTGAGGAGATTCAATTTCCGGAGTGGTTAGCAAACCCTGTAATGGTGAAGAAGGCTAATGGAAAGTGGAGGATGTGTATAGACTTCACCGATCTGAATGATGCATGCCCCAAAGACTGTTTTCCGCTGCCTAGAATTGATACTTTGATTGATTCCACCGCTGGACATGATATGCTGAGTTTCATGGATGGGTTTAGCGGATACAACCAGATCAAAATGCATAAGGATGACATTCCAAAGGTATCATTTATCACTGACTTTGGTGTTTATTGTTATCTTGTTATGGCGTTTGGTCTCAAGAATGCAGGAGCCACCTATCAAAGGTTGGTGAATAAAATTTTTAAGGATCTTATTGGGAAGACTATGGAAGTCTATGTTGATGACATGCTAGTCAAGAGTCTAGTAAAGACTGATCATATAACCCATTTGAGGGAAGCTTTTGAGGTCCTGAGGTACCACAAGATGATGTTGAATCCCACGAAGTGTGCTTTCGGAGTAGGATCTGGAAAATTCTTGGGATTGATGGTCTCAAAGAGGGGAATTGAGGCTAACCCCGATAAAATAAAGGCAATCCTGGACATGGAACCCCCAAAAACTGTCAAGGATGTTCAGAAACTCACAGGAAGGGTTGCTGCGCTAGGACGATTCATCTCCAAGTCAGGAGACAAGTGCTTGTCATTCTTCAAGTCATTAAAGAACATTAAAGACTTTGTATGGAGTGAGGAAAATCAGAAGGCATTTGAAGAGTTAAAGAAGTATATGGGCCAGGCCCCGTTGTTGGCCAAGCCAGTTCAGGGTGAAGTTTTATTCTTGTACTTGGCTGTTTCAGAAAGCGCCTTGAGCGCGGTGTTGGTTAAGGAGGAACTGAAAGTCCAGAAACCCGTATACTATGTCAGCAAAATTTTGCATGGTGCTGAGTTGAATTATTCAGCCATTGAGAAATTCGCTTTAGCCTTGGTAATGGCTTCCAGAAAGCTGCGTCCTTATTTTCAAGCTCACCAAATTGAAGTGCTAACAAATCAGCCACTGAGAAATATCATTCACAGTCCCAAGGCAAGTGGGAGACTGATTAAATGGGCAATAGAGTTGGGAGAGTTCGATCTCAAGTATAAGCCACGTATGGCCATTAAAGCCCAGGCACTAGCTGACTTCGTGGTGGAATGTACCATACCCAACCAAGAAGTCGGGGGGCAGGAAGATACCACACCTCAAGATAAGGGAGTCGACAATGGGGACAAGGAGAAAGAATATTGGGTTCTCTATTTTGATGGAGCATCAAAAACAAATTCCAGTGGAGCAGGGTTGGTTTTGCAAAGCCCTGATGGATTCTTAATTGAGTATGCCATGAAGCTAGACTTCCCAACCACAAACAATGAGGCAGAGTATGAAGCCCTGATTGCTGGCCTTGGTCTAGCTGGGACACTTAGAGTCAAAAACTTAAAGGTCCGTGGAGACTCGAAGTTGATCATATCCCAGGTAAAGGGAGAATTTGAAGCAAGGGATGATACGATGGCAAAGTATGTTCGCCTAGTAAGGGCTGTGATGACCCAATTTAATGAATGCCATGTTGAACACATTCCAAGGGAAGAAAATGCTAAAGCAGATGCGCTATCAAAGTTTGCTTCATCTGAGATTGAAGAAAGTTCAGGAAGTGTGTACTTCCGTGTTTTGAAGACACGAAGCATAGATGTTAAGCTTGTGGCTCCCGTAGGCTTGGGGACGTCATGGATTGATCCCATCAAGGCTCACATTCAGACCGGTTGGTTGCCAAGCGATACAATTGAGGCACGGAAGTTAACTGTTCGAGCACTAAGGTACTCTTTGATAGATGGGATTCTATATAAAAGATCTTTCGTGGTTCCTTACTTGAGGTGTCTCAGGCCCGATGAGGCACGCTTAGCTCTTGAGGAAGTGCATGGAGGTATTTGTGGGCAACACTTGGGGGGCAGGGCCTTGGCTCATAAGATAACTCGTTTAGGCTTCTATTGGCCAGAAATGATGGCTGATGCCAAAGAATATGTAAAGAAGTGTGATCGTTGTCAGAAGCATGCACCAGTCGCCAGACAACCCCCCGAGATGCTGACCTCTATCAACTCACCTATTCCCTTTGCTATGTGGGGGATGGATATTCTAGGGCCTTTTCCTATGGCCACAGCACAAAGGAAGTTTCTGATTGTAGCCATTGATTATTTCACCAAGTGGATCGAAGCCAAACCTTTGGCCAAAATCACAACTAAGCAGGTTGCACAATTCCTGTGGGAAAACATTATGTGCCGATATGGAATTCCCCGTATCCTCGTCACTGACAATGGAACACAATTCAACAACGAAGAATTCAAGAAGTATTGCGAAGAAAATGAAATTGAGTTACGGTTCACCTCTGTGGCTCACCCGCAAGCCAATGGGCAAGCGGAGGTAGCAAATCGGATAATCCTGGATGGACTAAAGAAGAGGATCGAAAAGTCAAGAAATAACTGGGTGGATGAGATACTTCCTATATTGTGGGCCTATAGGACTACCTGTAGAGTCACGACAAATGCAACTCCTTTCATGTTGACATATGGGGCGGAAGCAGTAGTTCCCGTGGAGATATCACATTCTTCTCCAAGGATTCAGGCTTTTGATGAAAAAGAAAATGAGGAAGGGCAGAAGTTAGCCCTGGATTTAATCGATGAAGTGCGAGATAAAGCACACGCAAAGATAGTAGAATATCAGAAAAAGGCTTCATTCTACTACAACCTAAGGGTTAAAGAGAGGTTTTTCAAACAAGGTGACCTAGTCTTGAGAAAAATAGAGGCTTCCGATGTCGGACAGAAAGGAAAGCTTGCCCCAAATTGGGAAGGGCCGTATAGAGTCAAGAGCGTTCAGGGTAGAGGAACCTACAAGCTGGAGACTATGGATGGTTTTGAAGTCCCGAGAACCTGGCACGCACAAAACCTGAAGGTTTACTACGTGTGAGATGGTCGAAGTACGATTTTCACTCGTCAGGATGGCGAGTAGGTTGAAAAGCACCTTGAAGCTTTGCTTGCTTAGGATTTATATGTTTTAGTTTTATTACGAAATTTATTAAGACTTGTGTAAGGGACGAATCCCAGACAATTTTATGAAATTCATAAGTTCTTCAAAGTATGTTTGTGGCCTAACAAATAAAAATCAAATGCATGGATGCAAGCATAAAAGGTGATAAATGAAATAGATCTGATAGATGTTACAAAAGTTTGATAAATAAAGTCTTGAAAATAAAAAAAAAAGGCCACGCAGGGCTGAAAAAGCTCTAAGGAGCTGAAGTACCCTCGGCATCCATATCATCGTCCTCTCCACTCTCGCTGGATGTCTCTGTCGTCTCGGAGGAGGAGGAAGAGCTGTCGTCCTCAGCAGGTCTGGAAGAAGACTCGGGAGGAAGAAGGAGTGGATCCTGAGGAACATGTTCTGAGACAACTACTCGGGTACGAAACCTCTGTAGCAAAGCCTCGTCATCAGGACAGATATAGTCCGCCGGGTTAATATCAGGACAAGCCTCGTTCACGGTCCCAAGGGTCGTGTCCCAACCAGTCCTAAAAAACTCAGGAAAGACTGAATCATCCCTAATCCTCATAGATTGGGCAAACTCCTCCGAGTCCAGATAGTTGTCTATAGCCTTATCCTTATCCGCCCGAAGTACCACCAGCTCGGCGTTAGACTCTCCGAGTTCTTCCTCCTTGCGCTTGAGCTTCTTCTCCAGGGTAGCATACTTCTTCTGCTGCCTCCTGAGGGCATTATCGGCCTTATCAGAAGCCCGCTTCCATGATTCGGCTTGCCTCACAGCGCCTTGAAAGTAGGCGTTAGACTGAAACAAAACAATTAACAAAGTATAAGGCAAGAAAGTGCTACAAGAACGAGAAATAAGTTTAAAAAAGAGAAGGCATACCAAAGCCAGAGATTGGGCTCCCATGAGCTTAATCCTCTCAAGGTCAGGGGTGGCCACCACATCAGTAAAGTCCTTTGGAGTCACGCTATGGTAGGACCAATCCCAAGCATGCTTCGTGGAACCAACCACGGTATCCCCTCGGCGGAATCCCCAGAGAGGCTGAAAGGCGCCTGTAGCAGCAGCAGCAGGGGCAGCAGCAGTGATAGGAGCATTATGGCCCTCAGCTCCTTCAGTTGAAGCCTCCCCCATAGGCTCCTTGTGCTTTCTCAAGAAGATAGGCTCTGTCGCCTTTCCTCGGGTGTCTAGGCCTGCTAACCGAGCTTTCTTCATCCTAGCTGTTTCCTCGACCAAGGGGACATTGTCCTCGTTAATCTCCTTAGCAGCTGAAACAAAGCAAAAGACAAAATAAGTGATGTTAATAATGCGTGGAATAAAGAAAAATTGAGAAGGGAAGAGAAATACCCTGTTGAGAAACAGAGGATAGTCCCACATGAATCAGGGAAAACTCTTCTAAAAGAGTCCAGCTGGTGGTGGTGCCATCATCCTGAGTGAGCCCATTATAAATGATAGTTTCTTCAGGAGTTAAGTGAATGGATTTGAGGCTACCATCACTGACCTTCCCGAAGGAAGATCGAAAGAGCGTGCCCCAATCGCCATTCTCCCAACGTAACCCAACGAAACTATTCCTCCAATTTGGATTATTATCAGGAATAGAGGCGCTGTTAAAGATATGTTTGCTTTTGGGCCTTTGTTTGACATAAACCCAGCCACAAATATTGGAAGAACTATTATAACATTGAAAGACTTTCCTAAAAACGGCTACAGAAAGAGGAAAGCCCTCCCTAAGACAACAAACCATAAAACATAGAATATTCCTCCAGGCGTTTGGAGGAAGCTGACACGGGTTGATTTGTAAGTCAGCCAAAAGATGAGGGATAAAAGGATGGAAAGGGAACCTAAGCCCAGCATTAAGGGCGTCGGTGTAGATGAAGAGAGTATCGGGCCTCCAGTGGCAAGTACGGTCACCACCAGAGACTGGAACTAGTCTAAAGGGGGGAGGGACGTTATAACGAGCATTTAGTTTATTGAAATCTATGTTATGCCAAGTATTACAGTGATTAAAGGAGTCGAGATGTGCAGTGGAAGGATATTCATCCCCCCTAGTATTAATCATATCAATTAAAGACATATATGAAGAGCGGATCTCGATATCCTTACCTCGTTTTGAAGCCGAGGCTATCTTGGCCGCCCTCTCGGAGCTCTTGTCAGCCATCTAGTAAAGACTGGAAAAGACTTGGGAGGAGAAAGGAGTGGATTAGAGAGAGGAGAAGATTAGGAAGTTTGAGATGAAGAGAAATGAAATGAGAGGTGTGAAGAAGCACACTCTCATCCCACCTATATATAGGAGAAATAAGGGGATTTGGGCCTCAAAAAAGCCCATTTGAGCCCAAAAATAAGAAGGTTCTGGAATTATCCAGAAAATCCCTGGAAAAATTGAGAGAAATTTGAATTTTTTTTGAAGATTCTGGAATAATCCAGAATAACCTTAGAAGAATTTGGAATTTGGGCTCAGAAATGAGGCCCAATTCTAGAAAAATCTTGAAAAACCCAAGGCCCAGTACCAAGGCCCAAATACATAAAGCCCTATTTGAGGCCCAAAATGATTTTTCCAGGCCCAGGATTAATAAAGATAGTGGGCCCCAAGGTCAGAACAGCCCAGAAAAGGGCCCAATTAGTTAAAAATACAAAACCCAGTTGAAATGGGCCCAGGTTATAAATCAAGAAAGGGGATGGCCCAAAAGAATACAGCCCAGGTTTAAGGGCCCAAATCCAAATTACAGAAATATATGCAAGAAGTTAATTCAAGACCAATTCGACCAGGAAACACAAAGGAATCCTGATCGAAACTCCTGAGGTCGAAATCTTGTCGATCAGGGCTGAAAAATAAGCTTAATTCGACCTGAATTAAGACTCATTCGACTAGAAATCAACTGAAAACCCTGGTCGAAACAATCCTGCTCGAAATTGCTTCGACCAAGGCAAGAAAGGCGGCTAATTCGGTCAAAACAAAGAATTCTGACCCAAAACCCTGACCGAAAATTTCCTGGTCGAAAAGGGGAAATAGCTGTTTCATTCGATCAGAATGGCAGAACGTTTTTGACCCGGTCGACCAGGAAACCAAATAAAATCCTGGTCGAATGAGCCCTGCCCGAATTTGCATCGACCTGGGCAACAAATGAGGGTTAATTCGGTCAAAAACGGAGATCCTGACCGAAAAGGACGAAAATCCTAGTCGAAAAAAAAAAAAAAAAAAAAAAAAAAAAGGGGGGGAAAAATCCTGGCCGAAATTCGACCAGGACCTCTGCTCGAATATTCCTGCTCGAATTTCCTTCGACCAGGGCTGAAAGAAGGTTAATTCGACCAGGATCCTGGCCGAATGGATCCCTGGTCGAAAACTGTATAAAAAAAAAGAGAAAAAAGAAAAAAAAAGGGGGAAAAAAAAAATCCTGGAAAATTACAAAAAAAAAAATCAGGAAATTCCTTAAAATAATTTTTGAAAAATGTTAATATTTTCAGAAATTAAGGGATAAAATCCAGAAATTAAGGAATAAATCCAAAAATTAAGGATAAATTCCAGAAATTAAGGAATAAATCCAGAAATTAAGGATAAATTCCAGAAATTAAGGAATAAATCCAGAAATTAAGGATAAAATCCAGAAATTAAGGAATAAATCCAGAAATTAAGGATAAATTCCAGAAATTAAGGAATAAATCCAGAAATTAAGGATAAAATCCAGAAATTAAGGAATAAATCCAGAAATTAAGGATAAATTCCAGAAATTAAGGAATAAATCCAGAAATTAAGGATAAATCCCAGAAATTAAGGGAAAAATCCAGAAATTAAGGGAAAAATCCAGAAATTAAGGATAAATCCCAGAAATTAAGGGAAAAATCCAGAAATTAAGGATAAATCCCAGAAATTAAGGGAAAAATCCAGAAATTAAGGGAAAATTCCAGAAATTAAGGATAAATCCCAGAAAATTTAGGATAAATCCCAGAAATTAAGGGAAAAATCCAGAAATTAAGGGAAAGTTCCAGAAATTAAGGATAAATCCCAGAAATTAAGGGAAAAATCCAGAAATTAAGGGAGAAATCCAGAAATTAAGGATAAATCCCAGAAAAATAAGGAAAAATCCCAGAAAAATTAGGGAAAATCCCAGAAAAATTAGGGAAAATTCCAGAAATTAGGGAAAAATCCCAGAAATAAGGGAAAAATTCCTGGAAATCAAAATAATTCCTAAATAAAAGGAAAAATTCGTTGTAAACGTGTAGGTCGCTCCACACTTTACGGAAAAATGAAACCCTGTAAGGGAACAAATAGACTTAACTTCTGCGAAACCTATTCAATGTTTCCCAAAAGTTGGGGGGCAAATGATAGGGATAAATAAATTATGATTGTATAATTAAATACTGCATTAATTGTACAAGTTGTGGGCTGCTAGGCCCAATAAATAGATATATGATACTCAAACCAGAAAGGTTAAGCCTGATGGACCAGATCAGGCCTGACGGAATAAAAAAGGCCCAAAAGCCCTGATTATTAATTAATTTCGTAATTAATTAATAAGGGAAAAATCAGCTATTGAGAAGAGTCCCGATAAGGATATAAATCCTTATAGATTAGCCTGAAGGGGACCTAAAAGGATAAGGGATCAGCTTCCTACTTCCTAGGACTCCTAAGTCTATCCTAATTCAGAGGCTTGTCCACCAAGTCTCCTATACCAAGTCCAATTCAAGGACTCCCACATCTATATAAGGGGCCTCACCCCACAAATCAGAACTACGTTTTTTGACTTGATCCTTGGCAATCAGCAAGGTACGTAGGCATCTTGTTAAGGCAGATTGAGTCACGAAACACAAGAGCAGTCAAATCGAGCCTTGAAGCTCACGTTCCTTAGTATTAAATACAGCAATTATATATAGTAGTTTTAATCCATAACAGGCAGTATATTTTATATATATACAATTCTCTTCAATTCGTTCTTTTCTCTCTTTTTCATTTCATATAAGCTGAGAAGAACAACCCTTCCAGAAAGGGAGGTATTGCCGAATGACTATCTATCTGTGTGATAGAATCCTAGTAGGATACCATCTATTGTTTAATTGCTTGTCAAGTACTAAAGGCTGGCCACCTTCTGTACTAACTATGCGATGTAACAAGTGTTCATGATCATAGTGATCTCTCAATAAATTATTTTACTTCTATATGAAGGACCAAGCTTTCGTTCGAAAATGGAGGCAGCTAGAGATGAAGTGGTACCAGTGCGGTGGTATTCCAATTCTAACGCGTTCGTGATACTAAGGTTGACACGATTATTAAAAGGTTATAGAATGCTAACGAGCAAAAGTGTAATCAGTATAAAATTTGTTACGGAAGATAGTAACGATTATGAACTGGAAAAGAGTGGGTATTGAGAAGCAAAAGCTGTAGAGCTAGATGATATAATGAGAGTCTGTGCGATAGACTTGAAAGAAATTTGGAATGATCACTTAGCACGGATTGAGTTTTCTTACGACGATTGATGATATGACAGTGTCAGAATGTTGTCTTACGAGGCTCTGTAAAAAAAACTGATGATCTCCCTTGTATCAGAATGAAGTTGGAGAGCGCAAGATGCTCGGACCCGAAGTTGTCCAAAAGACCAAAGACATAGTGGATCTAATCAGAGGACGGCTGGAAGCAACCCCGGGATGGACAGAAGAAGTATGATGATTTGACTCAAAAGGACAAAGAGTATGGAATAGGGGACCTAGTGATGTTAAAGGTATCCCCTTGGAAAGGATTGTTGAGGTTTGGAAAGAAAGGAAAGCTATGTCCACGATTTGTTGGACCCTTGGATATATTAAGATGTATTGGGAAATTATCAAAGAACTAGCCCTACCCCGAGCCTGTAGCAAATTCATAATGTGTTCCACGTATCAATATTAAGGAAGCATAATCCGAATGTCGGGCATATAGGAGAATACAAGCGCATGGACATGCAACCAGACTTGACCTATATGGAGCAACCAGTAAGGGTTATGGATTGAAAGGAGCAAGTGCTTAGTAACAGGGTTATTAGACTAGTCAGAGTTTTATGGTAAAACCACAATGTGGGGAAAAAAATTGACTTGAGAGTTAGAAAGCGCAATGCTAGAAAAGCATCCCCAACTGTTTTCTATCTGATTCCGGGACGGAATCCTTTTAAGGAGGGGAGACTATAATAACCCTAATTTTTGGAATTTTTGAAACACTGATAAATAGTAACTTTTTGCTGATGATGCTGATTAAGGAAAATTATCAGACCACGATATATAGGAGTACTCTTATGGAAATTCTAAGATCGTATTAATATTCCATAAAGTAAATGAGTGTATGTAAAGATCGTCAGAATCAAAATTCGAACACTTTGATTTTTTCCAAAAATCCACCAGATACCGAAAGAATCGAGTATAAGGTAACATGATTAAAAGGATTTAAATTCAAGGATTATAAGAGAGGATCATAAAATAAATATAATAGATTATAAAAGGTTTAGGGGAACCCGAGTAATGAGATCCCGGATATGATCCTTCAAACGATCAACGTGAACGAGAGTTAAGCGAACCGTAAAATAAGTAAACGACCAAGGAACAAGCACATACAAGTAGAATGGGTAGGAAGCTTCCAAGAGAAGCTAAAATATGTGGTTAAAAGAGAAGGTGACATCATCACACCATAAGATTTGGATATGTGGCATGGAAGTGATGTCATCTAGGTGATGCAAGCATTTTAATAAAGTAAAATCTCGATAGTTTAGCAAGGATCAATTGCAACCAAGCATTATCTCACACATTCCAAGATAAAGCCAAGGGAAAAACTCAACTTCCTCACCCAACCAAAAAGCTCTCGGCCAAAACAAACTCAGCAACTTCAAACTGCCATATCTCCTTCAATACTCACTCAAATGTTGTATTCTATAGCTCATTGGAAGGGTATTAAGATGGCATACAACTCTTCTTCACAAGTATCTTCCAAATAAGTATGGTAAGACCCTTATTTTTACAGTTCTTTCAATCGGACTTTTAGAAACTTCAAAGCCTAACTTTGTGTTCTTGATTTCTTTGGAAAGATCAAGCTTGTAGGAGGCTCCCTAAGGTTTCCTAGCAACTTAACACCTCCCAAGGAAGGTATAAACTTCAAACCCTAGCCTTTACTTTGATTATTAGTGAGTTTGATGGTTGGTTTTCTAAATGAGAAGCATGATCTTTGATTATTAGTAGTTTGATTTGAATTTGGAGTGATTTGGTGAATGAATCTTGTTATAGTTAATAGAACTTGATTGTGGTTGGTTGAGATGAAGAATCTGGAGAATAAGGACTGGTATAGTATTATTTAGTTGAGGTTTTGATGTGTTAATAATTGTGGGTTGTTTGGTGAGGTTTTGGTGTAGTGAGAAACTTGGAAAACTCGTAAACATAGTCGTCGTAATGCCCGTTTTCCTTAGACTGTTATACATGAATCTCGGACCAGATAACTCACTGACCAATCTGTAACATTTCCATGATTAGCTAGAGCGTGTCGTAAGCTTCATTTTGATATGTGGTTCGCTTGGTTCCGATGTACGGTTTAGGAGAAATGACCGTTTTACGTAACGGCATTTCGCGAACGAACCTTTACCCCTCGCTTTACTTTGAGACCTTGTTTAAGGCCTTGAAAAGACTAATTTGATTACGAAATATTTAAGGTGGGTTAGGCAGTTGGTACAGTATTCGTGAAAGAGTCGCCTTAAAATTCGTAACAGTTAATTTTATAAAAATGGTGGAGCCGAGGTTACTCGAGCGACTTATGTGAATCGTTAAGCGCAAAAGCGAACGTTAGGGTCCAATTGGTTAAAGTCTAGTTTCTTAAGCGACCATGATTTAATTCCGACTTATGTTGTTGTTCATAGGTTATCGGACCCACTCTAAGCTTAAGTCTACCCTGGAACGCTCAGGCAAGTTTTCTACCCGTTATACTGTTGTTGTGATGTAATATATTGATGCATTATCTTGAGATAAGTGCATGGTTATTATTAGCAAAGTCTTGCGATATATTGGAGCATGTGATATGACATTTATATGCATGCCTGTTTCGTAATCTTGATATTCTATTATCAATTCAATTGCTTATAAACTGTATAATACCTATGCTAGAGATAAGTAGTAGTTGCATATACCCTTAGTATAGGGGACCCAAAGGTGAACATTTTTCTAAATCGGGAGTCGATGTTCCCGAGTATAATATATATATATATATATATTTATTTATTTATTTATATGTATATATATTTATATTTATATGTATATATATAGTTTTCTATGACTATTAATCGGATAAGGTATATCTGATAGTTTTGAATAATAATCAAACTTATTTTCCATTATTCAAATAAAGATCGTACTTTCGTATAAGTGTATCTTTGTTATTATTATTCATTTCAAGTATGATTTTTTAAAACTTCTACTTCATTTATTTTTATAAAGATTATCCTTTATGGAAATATTATTCAAATAATAATATTCAGATATTTTCCAACATATTGGGACTGATTTATTTTATTAAATCAGCATTACTCCAAATATTCTTAAAAATGTTTTCGAGTCTTCAAAATGATTTTAAAAGTTAGAGCGGATCCCAAAACTCATTTTCAAATTTAAGATCTTCCTTTCGAAGGGGATTTGAATACTCACTCAAAAATCTGAGGGATCCGGCTATGTGGTGTATTTTATATTCGTAACGAGGTTGCTATTTTGAGAAAACAATTTGATTACTTGCCCAACATTCGGGAAGTAAGTCCATCTAATTGAGTCGACATAAGCGACAGGCCGAGGTACGGTCTATGAAGATGTAAGAGGCTAGGTGACAGTCCATCCACGCGTGAGTGGCCGGGTAACAGTCTAGCGCGAGGTCCCAATGCAGCCAGGGTGATGACCGGAGAGGAATTTATCCATCTACAGTAGAAAAGGTTACTTAATTGGTATCTTTGCCTGATCAGCAAGATATCGGGTTTATGCCAAAGCTTTCTTCTTTCCAAATTCATTGTATATTAAAACTCTTTCTATAATTTTCATAACAGAGGTTCTCAAGGAGTGTATGAGAGATATATATAGAGGTGAATATATATATCGGGACTTAATGAAGTATCTCGTAACTTCATTTCTTTCAAATGATATTTCGAAGATTGAATCTATTCAAGTCTTATCTTCTAGTCTCATTTGTGTGATGACCTTTTGAAACTGATTATAACTTGAACGGTGGTAGTTCAAGTAGTATTTGGAAAAGATATAAGTATATTGGAGTATCTTGTAACTTCATATTTTCAACTTATATCTAGTTAATGATTATCTTATGCATGATAAAGATTTTCAGAAAAATGTTGAGACAAGGTTAGATATATGAGATCACCTTGCAACGATATTTTTATACAGTTATAAACTGGAACCCTATGTATATTATGCATGGAAGAGGATTTCCAAGATTTTGAAAATTATATATACATATATACTGTTTATTTTGCGACTTGGTCGCATTAAGATATTAAACTTGGTTCATTTCTTCTTGACCAAGACTTTCATGAGTACTATCAGAATGCTCATATATTGTAAATTATTATACATATTATTTCGGTGGGCTTGTTGCTCACCCTTACTTTCTTCTTTCATCACACAACAACAGATAGACAAGATGAACAGGACCAAGCTCCCAATTCGTGAGCGGATAGGAAATGTTCCGCAGTTTCCTGTAGGCGTTGATGCCGTTGTGGCTGAGGTAGGAACTACCAATAGGCTAGGCTTTCAACTTTTGATGTACCAAACTTATGTATATTTATGAATTGTAATAACGGCAAAGAATATGTAAATTTATTCAGAAACCCTTTTGAGGTGTAATGGCTTATAATTGTGGAATAAAATGACTTGTGTTATTTTTGGATATTCATCTCTGAGACTATAATTGTGGTTTGTGTGTGTATATTGTGGGGTCACAGTACGCAGTAGTTGGTTGATTATTTAGATTAAGTATTATCTAGGGAAATGGAACTTGTGATAACCCGGATCCCCGACCCCGGATTTGGGGGTGTTACAGGTTGCATAAGGCTACTCACAAGAAGAAGGAATTGATTATGATGAAACTTTTTCTCCAGTTACAAGACTTGAAACAATAAGAATTTTTCTAGTATTTTCTGCACATTCAAACTTCAAAGTGTATCAAATGGATGTCAAGAGTGCCTTCCTAAATGGTGAGTTAGAAGAAGAAGTTTATGTGCAACAGCCACCTGGCTTTGAAGATCCATAATTTCCAAATTTTGTGTACAAACTACTCAAGGCTCTCTATGGGCTAAAGTAGAAACCTAGAGATTATTATGACACAACGACAGATTTTCTACTTAAACATGGTTTCACTAGAGGAACAATAGATAAGACACTCTTCTACAAGTTGCATGGTGGTGATATGATTCTAGTTCAGATTTATGTGGATGATATCATTTTTGGTTCTACTAATGAAAAGCTTTGTCAAAGATTCTATAAGCTTATGCAGAGTGAATATGAAATGAGTATGATGGGGTAATTTAGTTACTTTCTTGGACTTCAAGTCAGTCAAAGAAGTGATGGAATCTTCATCATCCAGACTAAGTATGTTAAAGATTTATTGAAAAAGTTTGGCATGGTTGATTGTTCACCTGCATCTACAGCTATGTCTATAGCAACAAAGTTGGATGAAGATAAAAAGGGCAAAAGTGTAGATATTACAAGTAATAGAGGAACAATTGGATCATTGTTTTACTTAACTGCAAGTAGACCAGACATCATATTTGCAACGTGCCTGTGTGCAAGATTTTAAGCCAATCAAAAAGAATCACATTTGATGGCTGTGAAGAGGATTTTCATATACTTGAAGGGAACTCCTAACTTGGGACTATGGTATCCTAAGGGAACTGGTTTTGAAGCTATTGGATACACAGATGCAGATTTTGTTGCATGCAGGGTTGACAGAAAGAGTACTAGTGGAAGTTGTCGATTCTTGGACAAAGACTCGTATCCTGGTATAGCAAGAAACAACAATATGTGTCAACTTCCATAGCTGAAACTGAATACATAGCTGCTGGAAGTTGATGTGCTCAAGTACTTTGGATTAGAAATCAGTTAATGGATTATGGCCTAGTGTTACATAAAATTCCAATCATGTGTGACAATACTAGTGCTATATCTACTGTGGCCAATCCAGTTAATCATTCTAGAACAAAGCACATTGATGTATGATGCCATTTTATTAGAGAACATGTTGCAAATGGTACCATTGAGCTCATTTTTGTTCCAACAGCAAAACAATTAGCTGACGTTTTTACTAAACCTTTGGATGAAGCAACTTTCACTAGACTTGTAGGTGAAATTGGAATGCTTAATTCTTCATCCTAAGGTAAGAACTCAGCTAATTTGTTGCAGCAGATTAATTTCTATTAAATCAAAATTAATTTGATTTAATTAGAAATTAACTGAAATCAGAAATCTCTCCATATTTATTTTTCAAAATTTTAAATTCAGCTTGGAATTTTTCAAATTCTAAGAAAACTGTCTAACTGTTAATTTACATCTTCAATATGCAAAATTAACACAAGGCAGAATTAAAGTGATCAAAAGTATATAGAGAACTGAGTTTTCGATAAGTCTAATTGACTTATCGACAAGTCATTTTAATACTTCTCGAGTGAGTTATCGATTAGTCAATTTACTGACTTCTCGAGTGACGTCTCGAGTGACTTCTCGATAAGTTTTATTATGACTTATCGATAAGTCATTATAGAGTTCTCTATAAGTGTTAACTTACAGAGTTCTCTACAAGTATCTTTTAGACTTATGAATGACTCAGAACTGAAATAATTCAATTCAATAAATTATTTTAGTATAATACTTTTGGAAAAATTATTCTGATTTTATTTTGATTTATTCAAATAAAAATTGGAATCAATTCAGTCCATTTTTGTCACACCCCCAACTTAATAATACATAATATAAAAACTATTACAATAATTAAAAGAAAGTAAATACGACCGAATCTAAGATCTTACAGTTTAGGGTTTGGAACAGCCCAACACTATTAACAATTACAACTGGTTTAAATATCGAGTCCTCACACAAAACTATCTCTTATTCTACCTAAGCTCGAACATACGCATCGGCATCACAAGTCTTACGTGTTGTCTGCTTGAATCTAACCATAGCTGCTAGCTGTAATATCAGGGTGAAAGCAAGTAGTGAGCCAAATGCTCAACAAGTGCTAAACAATACGATACAAAACATAAATCGAGTTATATGAGAATGACAATGTGAAGATAGAGATAATAACAATAAGAGATGAACTTTTGGGTGATGGCATCATTTGTTTATATCAAAACATTTCCAAAATCATTTCTTAATCAAAAACCATTTTATGATGCTAAGGATTACATCCGGTGATCATCCGCGAAGTAATCCCGAACCTCGCTGGGTTCTGAAATATTAATGGGATCCCTAGGCAACTTTTAAGCCAACAAATTAAGTGTGGAAAGGACTCGCGACAGTCCAGATCTACTATTTAAAGAAAACATGTATCCCCCTTTGGGACTGAAAATCCAAATTTTTTAATCATTTCAAAAACTGATGCCGATTGACAATTAATTTCTTAAACAGTAAACATCTTTATCAAGGGGTTATAGATCAACTTTGAAATACTGGAAATATGTCCACTAAATCTCAGGGTCATGATCCACTAGACTTTACTCTATCAGGGTAATTGAACGGTTTCTATTTACAAGGATTTTGACAAGGAGATTTAGTAAGGTTAGTGGATAATATGAAAGAGTAATGCCAGACTAGGCTTAAAGCAATAGTTTCAGATAAGGTATAGGTATTAAAATATCAAGAAGATAAGCATTATTGGTTCCAGGTCTGATATAGGTGTTAAAATACAAAGGAAGTGATCATCAACTCAAGGTATAATAGGGTATCAAGCTTTAGGGTAAGGATAGGGTTATCAACAATCATTAAAAAATTTTAAGGAATGACTGGCTTTTAGGCTTCAAGCTAAGGTAACTGAGTATAACTTACACATGGTTCAACATCACAATTACTTTGGTATGCTAACATAATATGACATTTAATCTACTTTCATAACAATCTTCAAATGAGGCTAAGTTACTTGCAATAGACACTTGAGGGTTCATGGCATTTCTATATAATACGAAGGTAGGTTTGAGAACCACTTGGTACATGTATAACAAGATAAATTAGAATACTCGAATCATATATAGGAACTAGTTATCACACATTTGCAGTGTAAACTAAAAGCCGGTTGAATCACTTACCTTGAGAAAGGCTGGACTGGACTGGCAGGTAGGAGCAACTGGAAGCTTTACTCGACCTTTATGGCAAGTTTACCCTCGTCTCGAGATCCTACACAATTAATAATAACCTCATTATAATATATTCTCACCAACTCAACCTATTTACAAACCGAAATTAAACACAATGGCACTTAGGCCTATATACACGCAATTTATAATCACCTTATAAACATAATAGTACACATAGCCACATATGCTCACATACCATATTTAAGTACCAAATTGAGTCAAAACTTAAGTCACTTGATCGCTAAACTAGAAAAAACCTCCAAATTAAGTCTATGGTTTCTTAGGTGCATTAGACCCTCTTACACTTCAATTTTACCTCCAAAACTTCTACACTAGACTCTTCTGGTCATAAGGCAACTCCCAAACTTGATGTGGCTCAAGGGCCTAGCTTGGACCTCCCTAGGCCTAAGCTTAAAGTCCATGGTTTCCCTGTTTTTCTGGGCAGAAAAGGTCCTGACTTGAACTAACTTGTGACACATTATTCTAACTCAAATCCTATGAACTATAGCTGGAAAAACTCCTCTGACACTCCCTCTAAATAAGGCCCAACAGGGCCTAATGAGGGCCTACCTATGACATGGTCAAAACTTCCCATTTCTAAGTTGCAAGAAAACTGTCCCCTGCTGGACAGATTTTATGTTTCCACTCGTGCACCTAACCAAACGTCTTACAAACCTCCAACAAACACCTAAAACTTATTGTATACTCCTAGTGCTAGCTTCTGGTGGCTTGGTCCTCAAATTGCACAACAAATGCCCAATCAAAACTTCCCCACAAACTAGTGCAAAAATTCTGGAAAAATGCAAACACTAACCAAACTCTTTCCACCTTAACTCCCACTTATTAACCAAGCATCCAACCTTTACCAAAGCAAACCCAGTGCATCAACATCCTAAAATAGTTCCTCAACAGGAGTGGAGATCATACATGCCCTAGAACACCTACATGCAAATAAAAATACATCATGCAACTCATGGAAAACACTTAACAAGGTTTCGACTAAACATGGAGTTTAAATTCTTGTAAATTCGACTTGAACCTATTACCCAACCTTAACAGTTATGAAATATATCTTCTCTTAACTATTATTAAGCAATATATCATGGAAACAATCTATTTCAAGAACAAATAATTCAAATTTATAGGCTTTTAAACATGAAAACATGATTTCGAGAAGAGTAGCATACACAACATGGTTGATCATCATATTAACATCTTAAAACTAGCATGCATGGCTAAACATGATTATATAGTGAAATTTAAGTAGCATGCAAAGGTTTTTAAGGCATGTTTTCTTCATAAAACACTTGGTTAAAACATATATGAAATGTATCTCATAGAGAGCTCTTAAATTCACAAGAATCAAGAGTTTCTCTTTGGAGATCAGACAAAAGCTACACATGCAACCATGAAACTTCATCTCCTAATCACAAAATTCTTGGGAAGTATATAAAATAAATGTAGGTAGGGAAATTTCACTAGGTAAGATGAGAAATGGGATGTAAAAATGGAAGGGAGTGGGGATGGGGGGTTTCGGCCGAGAGCAAGGAAGAGAGGGGGGAGGAAAAGAAAAAGAGAGAAGTGAGTTGGAGTAGAGTGAGTTTGGTTGAGCGTGAGTTTGAGTATGATCATGGAATTACTCATATACAACTTGTGAGTGGAGTATGTTTTTACCCTTCCCTCCCTTCTCTTCTTGAAAATAAACTTGCATGCAAGGGTATTCTAGTAAAATGGCCTTGGTAGGAGTGGTTAGTGGGGTGTTTATTGACTCTAGTGCCCTTGAGTTATATTAGAAGTGATTTACATGCATGGGCAAAAGAGTAAAATGCAAATTAAATAAACAATTAGTTGTAAAAAATAATTTTTATAAATAAAATTAATATTTCAAAAATTATAAAAGTTGTACCATAAAATAACTTGGATTTTTAAAAATTTTATGAGATCACTTTTGAAATTTGTGAATGAAATTATTTTAAAAGAGAATTTTCCAAGGTATAGAATATTCCTTATAAATCAAAAATAAAGGCAAATAATAAAACTCTTGCTTTGAAAAATTTATAATCTTCATAAAGCAACTTATAACGCAACAAATTCCATTCACACAAACGTACAATCATTAAGTATATTTATAATTGGCTCTAATATTATACAAAGTTCACAAATAATATTACACAAAATGCCGGTCGTAACAATTTTTGGATAAACTGTGTATTTATTTGACATCTCGATAAGCTTATTTTTTAGTTCTCTATAAGAATAAATAAAATGACTTATTGATATATTTTTCACTTATCAAAATGACTTCTCGATAGACTAATTCCAAACGTCTATTTTTGAGTTCTCGACAAGTCCTCTGCCTTTTACTATAAATACCCAGACATCTCGATACACATATACTTACGCCTTCGAGAACTCTAAGTGACCTAGCTTTTTCAATTCCAACCCGATTTTTCTCTCGTTTCAAACTCTTTCTCTCAAATTTTTCTTACCCATTCACTCTTACTCGACAACAATGGCACTGAATAATGTTAGAGCTGTAATCCCAGAGAAAGGAACCAACTACATCGCTTTCACTGATGCTAACCAAGCCCCTGACAGTTTCAAGGGGTTTGTGAAATTCTTGTCTGAATCCTATCTTGCAGGTGCTTTAACTGCTAACCCAGTTTTGTACTTGGATGTTCTGCATGAGTTTTGGACAATAGTTGTGGTGAGAAGTGTTATGAATGACAACTATGTATCTTTGGTGATAACTTGTACAATTGGAGGCCAACAGATTGAGTTTAATGAACAAGCTGTGAATGCAGCTTTGGGTCTTCCAACTACAAATCTAGTGGAGGTGCCAACACATGAGGAACTAGCTGAGTTCATGGATTTCATCAACTATGGTGGAAGAATCAACCTGTCAAGCTTGAACAGAACAAACCTAAGGAAGGAGTGGTCCTTTGTGTTTGATTCTATAGTAAGGGCCTTCACATGCAGGAAGACAGGATATGACAATATTTCAAGTGTGGTGTAGAAGCTGGTATTCTCAATAGCCCACAACAGACACTTGAATGTTAGTCTATTGATCCTGGAAGAACTTGCAACCAGGCTGACCATGCCCCAATCTGCTAGAGGTAAGGAAATTTTCTTTCCTGGATTTATTATGTCTACCTTAAATCATAAGGTATCAGACATACATTTGTTGAATGGTATAGACAACAGTAGAATAGGCAATTGTAAGCGAGTGTCCAAAATAATATTTGGTTCACTCACTACAAAGAATAAGGTAAATGTGAGTCTGAAAATCACTCCATTCATGATGGAGAGGTTTGGGACTTACCCTTACCCTATGTCTGATATGAAATCAAATGCTCAACCTAGTACATGTATGGTTCCTGAACCTATAGAAGCTCAAATACAGGAAAACCAACAGGGACCTTCCCAAGCTGAGACCATTTCTTCAAAACCATTAGCAGCAAGGAAACCAACCACTTCTTCCTCTCACAAGGATGAAGTGAGTAAAAAGAAGAGAAAGGAGATAACCCTTACAGTTATGAAAGAGAGTGGTGAGGAAAAAGTGCAACCTGAGTCACCCTGGTTAGAAAAATAAAGAAGGCTAAGAAAACTGAGTTGACCACTCAAACCACATCTGTATCCTCCCAAAAGGATGCAATTGTACAAATGGGACCAAAACAGACTTTAGTTACATCTACTCAACAGTATGTTTCTATTGAAAAGAGCATTCTCCCCAATGCATCTTGTACAGAGTCTGCACAACCAACACTTAAAAAAATCTAAGTGTATAGTAGGAGAAATAAGGATGGCACACACAAGGAGAGCACATCCCTTGAAGCTACCTCATTCATTCAGGGGGAGCTGCCAACACTCAATCCTGAGCTTCATAATCTTATATCTAATATTTCTTCTTCCTATACTGAAGCACTTGAATCAAATCCTCAAGTGTTGCCCCAATCAAGTGACTTAGTTCAAGAAACCTTGATCACCACCCAAAATCCACAATTAGTTGGTGAGAGGCTATATGTCGGGGTAGACCTTGATGATACTAACACAAACATGTGAGATTCATCAGTTTTTACTGAAGATCCCATGGAGATCACACATGCACCCTCATGTGTAAATCAGCCCTCATGGGCTATTAGGTTTGAGGGTAGTACTCCTGAGGGGGAGCTATCTAAATCCTCTCCAATTTAATTGGAGGTTCCCGTTCCAGGAATAACTCCCCTCAAAACCCTGGCTGAAATTACTTTGACAATTGAAGTTGGGAGTAAAATTGTCAATGATCTTGTCATAGAGGAGGCAAGTATAACACATTTAAGTGACAGTGTGGTGCCAGACACACAAGGATTTGAGACTGGTGCACATGACATTAACCAAGTCAAATCCCCTCCAATTTAATTGGAGGTTCCCACTACATGTGAGGAACAACAACTTGTCACAAACATAGAGAAATATGTGAGTCTAACTGTGATTTCTGTCACAGGTGGTTCTGACCCTCAACCTCTCAACCTCAACTACCTCACCTAATCTCCCAATGGCTCCAAGAAACCGCAGGTCAACCTTCACCATTGAAGATCTTAGAATTGATCAGCTTGGAGGCCTTGCACAGATATCACAACAGCTACTCACATCCAACATGTCAAATCATGACTACCAAGCTATCATGATCACCTACCAGGATGATATTAAAGAAAATCAAGCTAAAATTGTTAATGAAGCTGGTCAGGATGTAAACTATGATGCTTGGCTGGATAAGGAATTCACTAGTGAAATGGATGTTGTGCTAGCTCAGTTCAGGGAGGAGTACATCACCATTCTGGGAAGCAATGCTACATTAGTAACTCCAGCA
Source organism: Apium graveolens (assembly GCF_009905375.1). Taxonomy (NCBI): domain Eukaryota; kingdom Viridiplantae; phylum Streptophyta; class Magnoliopsida; order Apiales; family Apiaceae; genus Apium; species Apium graveolens. Next base: position 61,099,241 of record NC_133654.1, on the reverse strand, counting down.
GGAAGTGTATGATGCCATCAATGATGTCTACAAAGCTCAAATCAAGGCTTTCCACAATTATGGAAAAGTACTTCAAATCATATTGAATGGACATCAAGACAAAATTATGAAAATGGAGAGGGAAAAGATGGATCAAATCATCCCCTCTCAGACTGAGATCAAGAAGCAATTCAAAACCTTTTAAGATCAAATGTCAAGGTATGATCTCAGTAGGATTAATAAGACTGTTACACAACTGAAGGAAACCTTTGTAGCTTTGCACAAGGTAGTTTAAGATCACATCATAAACTCCAATGACACAAGGTGGAAGCTGGATCAAATGCACACGGCAAGATACGCTCCTTCCCCTTTGGTTATTGATGAAATACAGACGCATGTTCAAGCTTCATTTGGACCATATATTGCTATCTCTACTTCAGGATCATCTACTCAAGACATTCAAGACCTCAAGACACAAGTTGCTTCTCTAAAGACCTCAAATGCCTCTTTAAATTCTCAAGTCCGGGCTTTGACTTCTCTAGTCAAGAGTCAACAATCAGATATCAAGACCTTGGTGGACTCTCACAAGCATATCCAAATGCATAATTCTGTTTCTTTGGGAGCCATTACGGGGAAAATCAACATTCCGCTTCCCCCACTACCTGAAGAAATAAGGCCTGAAATTCCAAATCCCCTCTACATGCCTATCACCAAGACTAAGGGGGAGATTGAGGCTAGGATTTAACAATCTAGGGATGTTAAAGCTAAGTATAAAGTGTTAGGGATTTGCACATAAAAATGCAACGAAAAAATAAAATTTTCGAATCCCTACCGCAGGATCTATGTATATTGAACGGATAATTACGGAGAATAGATGTTTTACCTTAAGAAGTTTTACGTTAATAGAAAGATGGAGGTCTTGAATGATCACCACGTAGCCCATCACTGGAACGATCTACGTCTTGAAGGTATCCACACGAATGATCGCCCGGAGGATGGGTGTGTACTGGGACGTTCTTGAGGCCGCCTTCTTGCTCTCTCTATCTCTCTTCAAGCTGCTAGAGTTTATGTTTTATCAAATAAAACGTGTAACCCTAATTCTATTAGAAAGAGATATTATATAGGCAAGAGTTAATGGGCCTCCAACCCTAAACTGAATTTTAGAGTTATTATTATTATTAAATTCGAAATTCTAATTATTATATTATTAAGTCTCACTTAATCATCCAATAACTTAATTTCGGATTTAATATTAAATTCGAATTTCCTATTTATTTAATTAATTAAGTCACACTTAATTAATAACAAATAATTTGAATTACTTACATTTAATTTAAATCCGAATTTAAATTAAATAATCCTCTAATCATTCTTTGTGCGACCCTTTAGGTTATTATTATGTTGGCAACAATTTTAAATCTAATTTAAAATCATAAACAATGAGCGGCATCTAGTAATACATCATTGTTACCCAAGTAATAATAATTAAATCGGTGATCAATTAAACCTTTCGTGAATAATGTACAATGTAATATAATCCCTTTAGCCTTATATTATAGATCAAACTCGAGGCATGCACTTTGTCATCCTCTGTTAACGCTCAATCCTTCTTTCCTTGATCAATGAGTAAACTATTAAACAAATCAGTATTTGAGCACGACCATGCATTTTATAGTCTTACTCAATCAAGAGCCCAATAATATCACTCATTTAATAAAGGAGGGCTAAATCCCATCTAGATCTGTTAGATATATTTGAGATGTCATATCTGATATGATTTGTGTTTAGTTTTCAGAACTTAACAACAGGATATATCAGGACTTACTGAAATCAGAACTTACTGAAGTCAGAACTTAATATCAGAACTTAAGGTGTCAGAAGATACATATCAGTACTTAAGTGCGGGAAGACTTTCAGATAAGGAATGCGACTGATTTACAGGAGAGAAGATCTGGACTAAAATAATAGAAGATATGCATGGAAAGAGTTAGAAGACTAGAAGACTTGTAGAAGATATCTGATTGATATATTTTAGGAGATAGAATCATATTACATATTAATTAGAAGATATCTTGTAACTATGTACTATATGAACACAGACTTAGGGTTTACACTAAATATGTTATCATTATCGAGAAACATTATTCATTGTAACCTAACAGCTCTTTAGTGATATTTGTTCATCACTGAGAGAGAACAACAGTTCATATTGTAACAGAGTTTATTGAATATACTTGATCTTTGTTACATACTTGTGTTCAAATCAATTTGATTGTATAAACACTGTATTCAACCCCCTTCTACAGTGTTGTGTGACCTAACAAGTGGTATCAGAGCTTTTCTGTTAACATACATACAGTAAAGATCCAAACAATCATGTCTGAAGAAACACAAACCCCAACTAAGCCCACCAAAACTCAAGAAACTCAAAACACTCAAACCCTCAGTCGATATGAGACTATTAGGGTTCCCATACTGAGACCTTCTGAGTATCCCATATGGAAAGTGAAGATGGTTATGTTTCTGGAAGCTACAGATCCAGAATACCTTGATAGAATTATTGAAGGACCATATAAGCCTACCAAGCTCTCTGTTGCAGTTGTTGATCAACCAGCAAAGTCCATACCAAAGGAGAAAGGTGATTACACAACTAAAGACATCTCATCTATTTCCAAGGATGCAAGGGTAAGGCATTTGCTGTATAGTGCCATTGATAATGTCATGTCAAACAGGGTAATTGGATGCAAGACTGCAAAGGAGATATGGGATGCTTTGGAGACAAGATGCTAGGGAACTGATGCAATCAAAAAGAACAGGAGGACTATACTCACTCAAGAGTATGAGCACTTTGACTCAAAAGCTGATGAGTCATTAACTGATATATATGACAGGTTTATCAAACTCTTGAATGATTTGTCACTGGTGGACAAGGAATATGATCATGAAGATTCAAATCTAAAATTCCCTTTAGCTCTTCCTGAAAATTGGGATTTGAAGTCTACTACTATAAGAGACAACTATGACCTTACTGAAACTACTCTTGATGAAATTTATGGTATGCTCAAGACTTATGAACTTGAGATGGATCAAAGGAGCAAGAGGCATGGAAGAAAGTCAAGGACAGTTGCTCTTAGAGTTGAGGAGGAATCTTTTAAAGTTGATGCCTCAAAGAAGGGCAAAGGAAAGGCTCTCATCATAAAGTCTGATTCAGAGTCATCATATTCTGATGATGATGATTCAGAAACTGAAAGTTTACCTGAAATGGATGTTGATGCTGAGATGATGCAACTGTGTGCTCTTATGGTGAAGGGTATCACAAAGATAGACTACAGGAAATTCAAAAAGGGCAAGAAGTTTTCCAGGAAAAGTGGAAGTTCTGATAAGAAAGGATTCAGAAAGTCTGAAGGCAAAGGAGGAAAGTCTGACAGAGGAGACAACTCAAATGTCAAATGCTATCATTGTGGTGAAAGAGGCCACATATCTCATGACTGCAAGAAAGGAAAAAGTGACAAAGGCAAGGCACTTGTCATAAATAAGATAAGCTGGACAGACACTTCAGATTCTGAAGATGAGGTGAACTATACATTGATGGCAAATGCTGATAGCAGTACTGAAACTGCTGAATTGAAGGTACCTCAAACAACTTATGATTTTCATACTGATGATATTACTGAGTTGAGATTATATCTTAAAACCATGTTCATTAGTTATAGAGATCAGACTTTAACATGTGAAAGATTAACATCTAAAAATCTTGCTTTTAAAAACAAAAATAACTATTTAGAAAAGGAGTTAGTTTTTTTTCATCAAACTAAGAAAGAAAGAGATGAGGCTTTGTATGTTAGAGATGAAGTACTAAAATTGAATGAATCTCTAAAAACTGATTTAGAAAAGAAAAGAGAGATCATCAGAACTTGGACTAACTCTGGCAGAACAACTTAGGATATTCTAAGTAGTGGAAACTGGAAAGAGGGCTTAGGGTATGGAGATGATAAAAGTGAGAAAGGAACTGTGAAAATTGAGCCAACTGTTGTTAAACAGACTGCTACGCCAAAGGTAAATCCTGGTAAGTTTGTAGCAAAAACTGTAAAGTCTGATTCTGAAAAGATGAAAGAGTCTAGGACAGAAGTCAAAGAAAAGTCAATTTATGACAAATTAAAACAGGATAAACCAGCTGAAGTTAACATAAGATTAATGACAAAGAAGCAGCTTAAGCATAAGATGAAAGAGATTATAAATGTAAACAAGGTAAAGGAAGCTAGGAAAAATAGGAATGGAAAGGAAGGTATGAATAAAGGAAATAATTATATGCCTCTTTCTAATGCTCCTAGAAAGAAATGTTACAACTGTGGAAACTCTAACCATCTTGCTTCTTTTTGCAGGAAAAATAAAGATATAAACTCTTTACCTCCTAAAACAGGAGTTAAGAGTCAGTCTGTTAGGTTTAAACCATAAAATCCTTGTTATCATTGTGGTAGTTTATGGCATTCCATTTATACTTGTAAGGAATATCATAGTTTGTACTATGATTATTATCAAATAAAACCTTCTTTGAAGAAAGTTAGTGTAATTCCTTCTAGTGTAAGTTCTGATGCAAAGTCTGATATAAAGTCTGTTAAACAGCATGTTAGCATAAACTCTGAAATTAAATCCGCTGCAAATGCTAACAAACTTAATAATGACAAAGGATCCAAGCAAGTCTGGGTCCTTAAAACTGACCAATAGTGGTCTTTGTGATTGCAGGGCAACAGGAAAAACATCCTAGTTCTTGATAGTGGATGTTCAGGACATATGACTGGAAAGAAAGCCCTGTTATCATACTTTGTGGAGAAAGCTGGCCCAGGAGTTTCTTATGGAGATGGCAACATGGGAAAAACTCTGGGATATGGCAATATCAATCTTGGGAATGTCATCATTGAATTAGTAGCTCTTATCTCAGGACTTAAACACAATCTGTTAAGTGTGAGTCAAATCTGTCACAGAGGTTATCATATGGATTTCTTTGAAGAATACTGTGAAGTTGTAAGCAATTCTACAGGCAAAGTGGTTCTGAAAGGTTACAGACATGGTAACATATATGAAGCCAGACTTTCAACAAACTCTGATGGTTCTGCAATCTGTCTGTTGAGTAGAGCATCAATTGAAGAAAGATGGAATTGGCACAAGAGACTCTCTCATTTAAATTTCAACAATATAAATGAGCTACTAAGAAAGATCTTGTGAGAGGACTGCCAAAATCAGTATTTGCTCCTGATGGCCTTTGTGATTCATGTCAAAAGGAAAAACAAAGAAAATCTTCATTCAAGAGCAAAACTGAATCCTCAATTCTTGAGCCTTATCACCTACTGCATATTGATCTATTTGGTCCAGTCAATGTCTTGTCTATTGCAAATAAGAAATATGTTATGGTTATAGTGGATGAGTTCACAAGATACACTTGGGTGTATTTCTTGCACAAGAAGAATGAAACTACATCTACTTTAACTGATCATGTCAGACAACTGGATAAATTGGTCAAAGATTCTGTTTAAATAAAAAGAAGTGATAATGGCACTGAGTTCAAGAATTCAATCATGGAAGAGTTCTGCAAAGAGCATGGAATTAAGCAGGAATTTTCTGCACCTGGAACTCCACAGCAAAATAGAGGGGTAGAAATAAAGAACATGACTCTCATTGAAGCTGCACGAACTATGCTTGATGAAGGAAAGCTGTCAACCTACTTTTGGGCTGAAGCTGTGCAGAGTGCTTATTTTACACAGAATGCCACATGAAAGTGTTTGTCCTAAATCCAATCATGTATGATGAGTTAGGAAGAACTTTCTTGTATTCCTATTTGATTTCATTTTGAATTAATAAAAGACTTGTTATATTTTTATGGGCTTTATCTATTTAAAGTGTATTAAATAAGATGTTCCATAGTTTAGAGTAAAGCTTCTAGAATTATAATGAGATTATAATAATGGGATCTAGAAGATGACAACTCTGGACTTAAACAGTTCCTCATCATAGAATAACTAATCGGATGTTAGTGGATCCGTAAAGATTGGTACATACTATGCTTGCTCCCTTCAGGAGGATGTCTGTTCTCATAGGCATTTGTGTGGTGACATTATAGCTGGTATGTAGGTGCTTATTAGGGAATAAGTTCACTGAACATGACTTGATAAGTTGAACAACTAATAGAGATTACTCACGTGTCAATAGTTATTCACTGAGTCATAGTTGTACAAGTGTCCTTAGACTTGAGATCGTTAAAGGTATCTTATATATAATGAACTGTGCTTTGGTTTAGTCCTTAGTCTCAAGGACATCCATTAGGTCTATTCTGGGCATAGGGATTTGTGTATAGAGATAGTTAACGTCAATAGAGGATCTACCCCTTCCAGTATAGGAAGAGAATATCCTATGTTATTCTTAGTATGCGAGTTCTGGAATCTCTGGCCAGAGTGTATAAAATTAGAAAGGAGTTTCTAATTTGCATTAATATGAACTTTGCATTATGAATAAGAAATCATATGATTAAATTTGATAGGCTTGACACAAGATCCATGCCTTGTATTTAATCGGGATATTATAAGGGTAGAAGGAATTCATTGTACGGTAACTAGTCACTGACAGGTTCTTGATATTCTAAGCAGTGAATTCATATTATCCGGATAGTCGCGATATGTTGAGAAGCATCACTCACGATGTAGAATAAATATAATTAATCAGTTAATTATATTTAGTGAATTTTAATATTCATATAAATAATTAATAAAAGTTTATTATTATTTATTTCTACTACCGGCATAATATTGAACCTACAGGGTCACACCATAAAAGAATGTTTCTTTTTGATGAATAATGAGAGAGAGAATTATTTTTCTAAATAGTTAAGAAAAGAAATAATGATTAAAATAGTTTTAATTATTATTAAAGTATTTTATGAAGATAAAATGTGGGGGTTAAAATATATAAAGATATATTATAAAACCCTAGGAGAGTCCTATAAATAGAATGAGATGGATGGCTCATTTGGACGAGATACACAATTTTGGTTTTGTGAAAACCCTAGCCTCCATCTTCTTCCTCTCTCTCTCTCTCAAAACTCCATTTTTATAAAAGCTTAGTTTTATAAAAAGGTTCATCGAAGAGGATCGTTCTTGGTGGATACCGGTAGAGTGCTTCACACACTGAGGAGCAACTGCTAGCACTCAAATTTTATAAAGCTTTGATTCACGATGTATGGTTTCGATTCCTCACTTTTTCCCTTTTATATATTTTTTATATATGTGCGATATATGGTTTTGACGGAATAATTGTTATTTCGCGCTTCCGCTCATCCGTAAATTCCTTCATTGGCATCAAAGCTAGGTTCTGCATATAGAGATTCATATAAAAAATTTCAGATTTTTTAATGCATGTATGGATTTATTATGATTTTTGCAAGTTTATTTGGATTTAATTATGAATTAATTCGAAATAATTTTTGCATGAGATTTTGACTACTGATCTGGGTTCTACAAGTGTTGTAAATCATCTAGGTATTTTTTTTCATAATTTTGTGATGTGTAGATTATTTGTTATGAATTTTTAAAAATTGTTTTAATTAAAATTCATAAAATAATTATGCATGTGAATAATTATGATTAAAATTTGCACAAGGACCCATGGCTGATTTGGTATTTTTCTGCTACTCCCTAATTTAAGAAATCATGTTATTTTGATTTTTATTAATTTATTAATTAAATGTTAATTAATTTATTAATAATAAAATTAAAATAATAACATATTAATAAGGAGTTATTAAGGGAGGGAGTAAAAGGAAAAGGGGTTACATTTTTTTTTGTAACTGCAGGCAAGCCAACAGACTGTTAGCAGGGAGGAAAAAAAAAACAAAACCTGCTATCGGCTGCAGGCGCGTGCAGCGCACACGGGGCGGGGGGTGTGTTGCGCATTCCGTGAATGCGTTACACACTGTTGCGCATTTACGGAATGCGTTACACGCGTAAATGGCTCAACAGTGGTGTAACGCATTACGTACATGCGTTACAGCCCGTATATTCTCATTAAATTTGATTTTTTGGGAGTTTCGTAACTCCGTTTTGGGAGTGCAATATATCATTGGATTCATTTTTTCGAGACGGATCTAATGGAGTGGTCAAATATTTTTTATATAAAAGTTTTGAACTGTTTATATTCCCGAAAGTGTTTTAAAGCACGTTTTAATTGTTTTAATTGCTTTTAAATGCTATAATAAATCCATACATCATTATATCAATGTGTGACATGATATTACTAGCATGCTTACTTGTTTATTTATTTTTATATATGAGATATATGCCTATGTTTACCATGCGATGATAGATTTAGGTGAACTTAAATCAATATAAGGCGTGCTCTAGAAAATCTAGAATAGGAATCGTTTCTTTCCTTGACAATAATATTATGAATACAATCATGAGATTCTTGTGTTTATGAAACACGTAATTAAATATGAATTTTCAATTTTGAGAGAAAGGATGATTCTGTCAACAACATATTTCTATCTGTAAGAAAGGGTTATTAAGTGACGCCTCTTGACAATGCTCCACCCGATCTGGGAATCATCTGATTATCGATTATTGATTTGAAATATTTAATTTAAAAGGAAGAATCTCTTTATAATATGATTATGATTGTAACGTAATATAATCCCTCTAAAATTAAATAATATCAAGTAGTAATTGGCCAATGACACAACGGGCTTGTGTCGGTCATAGCCTTCCAACATGATAGAAAGTGGTTCTTATTTTTAAATCATTGTCGTTTCGTGCTACAGCCGAGGGCTTTGATTTCGAAATAAGAAATACTTGTCTATTACATAGAGATGTGTACATTGAATTAGAATCTAAAGGTCGTTACGTGCCACAGCCGTGGGCCGTTGGAGACTGATTCAATTGTACGGAATGTTGGGTTAGACTTGACTTAGAATATTGAGTTTGCCGTGCCACAGCCGTGACTCAATCATTCAAGAGGCTAAAATTATATTAGGGAATAACATAAGATGTAATTGACAAGAGTTGTCTGCCTATTGAACATCACATGGCATTTCGTGCTACATCCGAGGTTGTGTAATGGAATGTAGGATCCCTATTCCCACTAGCATTATGAATGCCTAATTTTCACTTAGGGGGTGTATAAATTAGATAAACTAGTGGGAGCCACTTATGAATAAAGACCCAATTCATATAGTGTTTTGAAATAAAATTGAATATTTGCTAAGTGTTGTTATGTGTTTATCATTTACAGATTTACTATATTCGTTATGTCTTCTGCACTATCACTCCGGAGTATACTAGATGCTCACAAGTTGACTAGTCCTAATTTTGCTGACTGGCTTCGAAACTTGAGAATTGTTCTCAGGGTGGAGAAGCTGGAATATGTGCTTGACTCACCTAAGCCTACTGAACCTGCTAACGATGCACATAATGATGAACATGTTGTGTATCGTAAGTGGATAGATGATGCAAATGTTGCTCAATACATCATGCTAGCTTCCATGAACATTGAGCTACAGAAGCAACATGAGCATATGGATGCTCACACTATCCTTATGCATCTACAAGAGTTGTATGATGTGGCAGGGAGGACAGCTCGATATGAGATATCGAAGGAGCTGTTCGGTTGTAGGATGTCTGAGGGATCATCCGTGAATGACCATGTACTTAAGATGATCAATTTGATTGAACGTCTTGGACAACTTGGTTTTGCCATGGATGGGGAGCTGAGCCAAGACTTGGTCTTGCAATCACTTCCGGGTTCATTTTCGCAGTTTGTTGTGAACTTTCATATGAATAAGTTGGATGTCAGCCTGGCTGAACTCCACAACATGTTGAAGACTGCGGAATCGAATTTCCCCCCTAAGAAGGGCTCTGTTCTTCTAATTGGTGAAGGTTCCAATCCTAAGAAAAGGAAGAAGAACCCTTCCAAGAAGAAGAAAGTAGGTGAGAAAAAGTCTGTTCCACCAAAAGTTGAAGACCCCAAGAGCAAAGCTGTTTGTTTTCACTGTAACAAGGTGGGGCACTGGAAGAGGAACTGCAAGGTTTACCTTGCAGAATTGAAGAAGAAGAAGAAGGGTAGTGAGACTACCACTTTTGCTTCAGGTATGTTCATGATTGAAGTGAATATGTCATTAAATCAAATTTCTACTTGGGTATTAGATACCGCCTGTGGTTCCCATATTTGCAATTCGTTGCAGGGACTAAGGAGAAGTAGGACTCTTGAGGAAGATGAGGTGATTCTACGGATGGGAAATGGAGCAAGAGTTGCTGCTGAAGCTGTAGGATCATTTCATTTACATATGCCTACGGGCAAGACCATTGTTTTAAATAATTGTTATTTTGTTCCTTCGATTGTGAGGAATATTATTTCTATTCCCATGTTAGACTTGGATGGATTTTCGTTTGTTATTCAGAATAATAAATGTTCAATTCTTAGAGATAACATTCTTTATGGAAGTGGTATTTTAAATAATGGTTTGTATGTATGTGACGTAGAGCATGATTTACTACAAATTGAACATACTAATAAAAGAAAAAGGGATGATGAAAATATCACTTTTTTGTGGCACTGCAGACTTGGTCATATTAGTGAAGATAGACTGCGGACATTGCATAAGGAAGGGTTACTGGACCCTTTTGATTTTGAATCATATCCTACATGCGAGTCTTGTCTATTGGGTAAAATGACCAAATCTCCATTTAGTGGACATGGAGAGAGGGCTGCAGATTTGCTAGGATTGGTACACACAGATGTATGTGGACCAATGTCTACGCAAGCCATGGGAGGATTTTCATACTTCATTACTTTCATAGATGATCGATCTAGATTCGGATATGTGTATTTGATGAAACACAAGTCTGAAGCCTTTGAAAAGTTCAAAGAATATAAGTATGAAGTGGAGAAACAAACCAAACATAGTATTATAACTCTTCGATCAGATCGAGGCGGTGAATACTTGAATGGAGAGTATCTAGATTATCTCAAAGAAAATGGTATAGTCTCCCAGTGGAATCCTTCATATACTCCATAGTTGAATGGGGTATCTGAAAGGAGAAATCAAACTTTGTTAGACATGGTTCGGTCCATGATGAGCTATGCGAATCTTCCAGTATTCCTGTGGGGTTATGCATTGGAAACCTCAGCATATTTACTGAATAAGGTGCCTTCAAAATCTGTCCCTAAAACTCCATATGAGATATGGAAATAAAGGAAACCGAGTCTTAAACATGTTAAGATTTGGGGATGTCCAGCTTATGTCAAGAAAGTTGACCCAGATAAGCTGGAATCTCGATCCGTAAAATGTAGTTTTGTGGGATATCCTAAAGAGACTTTAGGGTATTACTTTTACACCGATCATCGGGTGTTTGTCTCCAGACATGCTACCTTCTTGGAAAAGCAGTTTATCCGTGAAGGAAACAGTGGGAGAAAAATTGAACTTGATGAAGTTCAAGAAGCACAAACTACTACGGATCAAATGGAAACACCTGTTCAGACTGAACAACCTTCTGTGGAACAGCCCATTCGTAAGTCAGGGAGAGTGTCTCGCCAACCTGAGAGGTATTATGGCCTTGTCATTGAGAATGATAATGAGCTGTCAATCATTGATGATGATGACCCTATGACCTATAATGAGGCTATGAATAGTGTTGACTCAGAGAAATGGCAAAGTACCATGAAATCCGAAATGGAATCTATGTATACCAACCAAGTATGGACTTTGGTTGAAGCACCTGAGGGTGTGAAGCCTATTGAGTGTAAATGGGTATACAAAAGAAAGATTGGAGCAGATGGCCAGGTAGAGACCTATAAGGCCAGGCTCGTGGCAAAAGGATTCAAACAAAGACAAGGGATTGACTTTGATGAAACTTTTTTGCCTGTAGCCCTGTTAAAATCAATTCGGATTTTGCTTGCGATTGCTGCTTACTACGACTATGAGATCTGGCAAATGGACGTGAAAATGGCCTTCCTCAATGGGAAACTTGAAGAGGAAGTGTATATGACACAGCCAGAAGGTTTTCTTTCTAAGGGAAATGAACACCTAGTGTGTAATCTGCTGCGAACCATATATGGTTTAAAGTAAGCTTCTCGTAGATGGAACATCAGTTTTGATGAGACAATCAAAGAGTTTGGTTTTATCAAAAACATAGATGAACCATGTGTCTACAAGAAGGTTAGTGGGAGCGCGGTAATATTTCTTGTATTATATGTGGATGACATACTTCTTATAGGTAATGATATACCGATGCTGCAATCAGTCAAAGTGTGGCTATCGAAGAACTTTACTATGAAGGACTTGGGAGAAGCATCCTACATTCTCGGTATGAAGATCTATAGAGATAGATCTAGAAGAATGATAGGTCTTACCCAGGGTACATACATCCAGAAAGTGCTTAAAAGGTTTAGCATGGAAAACTCCAAAAGAGGTCTCATACCAATGAGCCATGGAGTGTCCCTTTCTGAAAAGATGTCTCCTAAGACACCTGAGGAAAGAGAGCGTATGAGTAAGATTCCTTATGCTTCAACAATAGGATCTATCATGTACGCGATGTTATGTACTAGGCCTGATGTTGCTTATTCAATCAGTGTGACGAGCAGATATCAGTCCAATCCAGGTGAAGACCACTGGAAAGCAGTGAAGAACATCCTTAAGTACTTGCGAAGGACTAAGGATATTTTTCTTGTTTTTGGTGGCGGATCTGAGTTGAAAATAGAGGGTTATACTGACTCTAGTTTTCAATCAGAAAGTGATGATAGCAAATCAATGTCAGGGTACGTGTTTACTCTGAACGGTGGTGCGATTAGTTGGAAGAGTTCCAAACAGTCTACAACGGCTGACTCCACAGCAGAAGCAGAATATATAGCTGCAAGTGAGGCTGCAAAAGAAGCCATTTGGATGAGGAAATTTGTTTCTGAGTTGGGAGTTGTTCCTAGCATTGAGGAGCCTATTGTATTATTTTGTGATAACAACGCAGCAATAGCACAAGCCAAGGAACCTAGGTCTCATAAAAATTCCAAACATGTTTTGTGACGCTTTCATTTGATTAGGGAAATCATTGAAAGAGGAGATGTCAAGATTGAGAGAGTTGACACACATAACAACGTAGCAGACCCACTCACAAAGTTATTGTCTCAGATTCACTTTGATCGTCATAAAGAAAAGATGGGTATTAGATACCAGGGTGATTGGCTTTAGTTCAAGTGGGAGATTAAAAGTGTTTGTCCTAAATCCAATCATGTATGATGAGTTAGGAAGAACTTTCTTGTATTCCTATTTGATTTCATTTTGAATTAATAAAAGACTTGTTATATTTTTATGGGCTTTATCTATTTAAAGTGTATTAAATAAGATGTTCCATAGTTTAGAGTAAAGCTTCTAGAATTATAATGAGATTATAATAATGGGATCTAGAAGATGACAACTCTGGACTTAAACAATTTCTGATCATAAGATAACTAATCGGATGTTAGTGGATCCGTAAAGATTGGTACATACTATGCTTGCTCCCTTCAGGAGGATGTCTGTTCTCATTGGCATTTGTGTGGTGACATTATAGCTGGGATGTAGGTGCTTATTAGGGAATAAGTTCACTGAACATGACTTGATAAGTTAAACAACTAATGGAGATTACTCACGTGTCAATAGTTATTCACTGAGTGATAGTTGTACAAGTGTCCTTAGACTTGAGATCGTTAAAGGTATCTTATATATAATGAACTGTGCTTTGGTTTAGTCCTTAGTCTCAAGGACATCCATTAGGTCTATTCTGGGCATAGGGATTTGTGTATAGAGATAGTTAACGTCAATAGAGGATCTACCCCTTCCAGTATAGGAAGAGAATATCCTATGTTCTTCTTAGTATGCGAGTTCTGGAATCTCTGGCCAGAGTGTATGAAATTAGAAAGGAGTTTCTAATTTGCATTAATATGAACTTTGCATTATGAATAAGAAATCATATGATTAAATTTGATAGGCTTGACACAAGATCCATGCCTTGTATTTAATCTGGATATTATAAGAGTAGAAGGAATTCATTGTACGGTAACTAGTCACTGACAGGTTCTTGATATTCTAAGCAGTGAATTCATATTATCCGGATAGTCGCGATATGTTGAGAAGCATCACTCACGATGTAGAATAAATATAATTAATCAGTTAATTATATTTAGTGAATTTTAATATTCATATAAATAATTAATAAAAGTTTATTATTATTTATTTCTACTACCGGCATAATATTGAACCTACAGGGTCACACCATAAAAGAATGTTTCTTTTTGATGAATAATGAGAGAGAGAATTATTTTTCTAAATAGTTAAGAAAAAGAAATAATGATTAAAATAGTTTTAATTATTATTAAAGCATTTTATGAAGATAAAATGTGGGGGTTAAAATATATAAAGATATATTATAAAACCCTAGGAGAGTCCTATAAATAGAATGAGATGGATGGCTCATTTGGACGAGATACACAATTTTGGTTTTATGAAAACCCTAGCCTCCATCTTCTTCCTCTCTCTCTCTCTCAAAACTCCATTTTTATAAAAGCTTAGTTTTATAAAAAGGTTCATCGAAGAGGATCGTTCTTGGTGGATACCGGTAGAGTGCTTCACACACTGAGGAGCAACTGCTAGCACTCAAATTTTATAAAGCTTCGATTCACGAGGTATGGTTTCGATTCCTCACTTTTTCCCTTTTATATGTTTTTTCTATATGTGCGGTATATGGTTTTTACGGAATAATTGTTATTTCGCACTTCTGCTCATCCGTAAATTCCTTCACCACTCTCATAAACAAGCATGAAAAAACACCATATGAGATGGTGAAGAAAAAGAAGCCAAATCTGAAATACTTTCAGGTATTTGGATGTAAGTGTTTTGTTCTTAAGACTCATCCTGAACAGCTGTCAAAATTTGATCTAAAAGCTGATGAAGGAATTTTTGTTGGATATCCACTTTCCACAAAAGCCTTCAGAGTCTACAATTTAAGAACAAGGGTTGTCATGGAATCTATCAATGTATCTTTTGATGATAAGAAGATTACTGGACTTGAAGATTTCAATGATCATGATCAGCTGAGATTTGAAAATGAAGATTTAAATTCTGATACTGTAAATTCTGATGGCTTAAATCCTGATCCTGTAAGTTCTGACGGGTTAAATTTTGATGTCATTGAAACTGTGGTAACTATTCCAAGGGAAAATGCACCTGTTCAGGGGGAGCAAGCTGAAGATCCTACCACAATTCAAGACTCTCAAGAAGCATCAGAACCTGTCACTGGCTCTTCAAGTTCTGATTCATCAAGTTCTGATGAGCAAAATTCTGATAATTCTGGAAACTTTGATTCTTCAAATCCTGAAGGATCCAACTCAAATTCTGAAGTCTCAGAGAGCATAACTACTGGGGGAGCATCATAAAATGCTGATGGAGACAGCATGGATCATGGGGGAGGATCCGGTTCTAGAAATCAATTTCCATCTGCAAGAAAGTGGACCAAATCACATACACCTGACTTAATAATTGGAGATCCTGAAGTAGGTGTTAGAACTAGAACTGCAACATCAAATGAATGTCTTTATCATTCCTTTCTGTCTCAGACTGAACCAAAAAAAGTGGAAGAAGCTCTTCAAGATGCTGATTGGGTTCAAGCAATGCAGGAAGAGTTAAATGAATTTGAAAGAAATAAAGTCTGGACCCTAGTGCCAAGACCAAAGAACAGATCAATTGTTGGCACAAAATGGGTGTTCACAAAAAAACTGACAGTGATGGCATAATTACAAAAAACAAAGCAAGGCTGGTTGCTAAAGGCTACTCTCAACAGGAGGGTATTGATTATGATGAAACATTTGCACCAGCTGCTAGATTGGAACCCATAAGAATCTTTTTGGCTTATGATGCCCATAAAAAGTTTAAAGTCTTTCAAATGGATGTGAAAAGTGCTTTTCTTAATGGAGAATTGGAAGAAGAGGTATATGTTGAACAACCTCCAGGATTTGTAGATCCAAAATTTCCTAATCGTGTCTACAGACTTGATAAAGCACTTTATGGCCTTAAGCAAGCTCCAAGAGCATGGTATGAGACGTTTGCTCAATTTCTTCTAGAAAGTGAATTTAGCAGAGGCACAATTGATAAAACATTGTTCTACCTCAACCATGGAAAGGACTTACTTTTGGTACAGATATATGTTGATGATATCATATTTGGTTCTACTAATGCCAAACTCTGTGAAAGGTTTGCAAAGCTAATGCAGTCAAGATATCAAATGAGTATGATGGGAGAACTTAGCTATAATCTGAGACTTCAAGTCAAGCAAAATGAAGAAGGTACTTTCATAAATCAATCCAAGTACACCAGAAATTTACTGTAGAAATTTGGAATGCAAGACTGTTCAACTGCATCCACTCCCATGGCCACTGCAACCGAGTTAGATAAAGATACTGTATCATCAGTAGATATTACTAACTACAGATGTATGATTAGCTCTTTACTATATTTAACTGAAAGTAGACCTGATATCATGTATGCTACCTGTCTTTGTGCAAGATTTCAGGCTGATCCAAGAGAACCTCATCTAATAGTTGTGAAAAGGATTTTCAAGTACCTCAAGGGTACAGCTGATCTAGGATTGTGGTATCCTAGAGAATCTGATTTTAAGCTAATAGGTTACTCAAATACAGATTTTGCAGGATGCAAAATAGACAAGAAAAGCACTAGCGGAAGCTGCCAATTTCTTGGAGGCAGATTGGTTTCTTGGTTTAGCAAGAAATATAAATCAATTTCCACATCAACTGCAGAAGCAGAATATATTGTTACAGGAAGTTGTTGTGCACAGATTCTTTGGATGAAGAATCAGTTACTGGACTAGGGGTTAGAATTTTCTAAAATACCTATTTACTGTGATAATCAAAGTGCTATTGCTATGATAGGTAATCCAGTTCAACACTTAATGACAAAGCACATCAATATTAGGTACCATTTCATAAGGGAACATGTGATGGAAGGTATAGTGGAATTGCATTTTTTCCAACAGATCAACAACTAGCAGATATCTTCACAAAACCACTATGTGAATCTACTTTTACAAGACTGGTAAATAAACTTGGAATGGTTTCAGGTTCTTTCTCAAAATCTGCTTAGTTTTTGTTCTCATGCATCAGAATTTATGATCAGTGTTTACAGATTGTCTTATCTCCATGTAATCTGTGCTTAAAATGTAATACATTAAATACTGATTATTATCTGATGTGGATCTATATACTCTGATAGTGTTTTGAATGTTATGTGACTATTTAATCCAATGAGGATTACTGTGCTAGATACTGACCTGGTAGTCTTTAACATACTAGAAATCCCATATTTGAATTAGTTGTTTATGTGGAAATTCATTAACACAAGCAAATTCTGATGATGAGCTTAGTCAAATTTACTTTGTGTATCTTTTTACTAAGTCACAAACTAGATTATTGCTTCTTATCTGTTAAATTCTGATGCCAGTAAATCTTAAGGATGAACCACATGCTTGATAAGCCTCACTTATCTGAAGAAATGAAAAGAAAAGAAATTGAAGTCAGGTACTCCTTTGAGATCTAGAGTAAATATGTGGAAGGGAAGACCC
The DNA here is from genome assembly GCF_009905375.1 of Apium graveolens. Lineage (NCBI taxonomy): Eukaryota > Viridiplantae > Streptophyta > Magnoliopsida > Apiales > Apiaceae > Apium > Apium graveolens. The sequence continues at coordinate 61,081,623 of NC_133654.1, read as the reverse complement.
AAGTGCATTGCTGGTATTAAATTATATGTATTAGAAAAGCAAATAAATTTTTCTTGATGACTTTTCACATTCTCTGATTACTGGAGAAATACTCTGATAATAGCATAAATTCTGATGGCAGTTGTGACTCACTTACACTGAGAAGCCACTGTAAAAAGAATGTTAAAATATGCATAAAATGAGCACAATCAGTTGAGGTGGATTCTTACATAAATTAGTTCTATAGTAGACTTCATAATTAAAGACAGATTTTAAGCACTTTTCTCAGTTATGACTTATTTCTAAGATATACTGAAGTTTATCAGACTTTAACCATTATCTGATCATTTTCAAATGCACACACTCTCACTCCATGTAAATGATGAAAATTACTGTGGTGATTAAGTTGTTTTTGACAAACAGTTTAGTATTATTTGCATAAATTCTGAGGACAAGTTTTGATGAAAGTTCTGAAGATTAAACTTTGAAGAAATAAGTCAGTTTTTGTATGAAGAATCACATAAACAAACATTCACTTTCTGAGAACAGAAGCCATGTTCTGATGACTGTTAAAATCTGATAATAGTCAAGTTCTGATATTAAATCCTGATGGAAACTCTGATGCTTACGTGGCATTATTTATTTACTTGACTTATTTGTGGAAATACTGAACGGTCATATTTTATCAGAATATATTTAAGTGAGATAAAAACAGTCATAATCATTTGTTTAGTGGGAAACATGTATGTCTTGAAAAACTGCATGTGCACAATAATTACTGCTTATTTCTCGTGCCCACTAACTACTGCTTTAACTATTTACTGACTGTTCACATGTTGCCAGGTGTAAATTATCTGCCATGCTTTACAAATATAGTTGTTTTCACGTGGGCTGTATAAAGAAGAAAGTTAAAAGATTTTCTAATCTTTTACCTAATTTTCTCATTCTCTCATCTCTCTTATTTTCTCTCACTCACTAATATTCTCTGAAGCTCTATTTTCTCACATGCATTTTATCAAACACTTAGTGTACACACTATTCTCACTTGATTTTTCACAGAAATGGCACCAAAAGACATCATTTTCAATGGAGCTAAGTTTGTTCCTAACAACTACTTAGCTATTCTTAGCAAGGACGAAGCCCCATCATATCTTCACTTCATTCAGGACTTCCTTGCTAACAGTGAGATAGGGTATGCATTGACCCAACCTCAATCAATCTCAGGAACTCAAGTGCTGGAGTTCTGGAGGAGTGGTATGTATGATGATGGTGGTGCAAATGGGTCCCTTAGTAATATTTTCACAACAGGGGAGGATGAACATGTGGTGACTGTGTCTACAGTTCGCCAAGCTCTACATCTGCCATAAGACTGCACTTTTTCAACAGTTGAGGAGCCAGCTCTTCAACAAATGATGGTTAATCTGGGTTATAAAAAATCATTTTCCAAGCTGGGACAATTAAAGAGACCCCACATCAGGAGGGAGTGGAGTTTCTTCTTTGACTGCATCACCAAGGCTTTTGCAAACAAGTGCTCCAAATTTGATGCAATCCCTATCTTAAGTCAGCAAATTGGGTATGCTCTAATTACTCAATCTTATTTTGATTATGCTAGTGTTGTACTAGTTTTCATAGGTGATAGGATGACAAAAGATAGAAATATGGTTTATTTTTCTAGATTCTGTCAGCTTTTATTCAGTTTCTATTGCTCTGATGCACCCCAACTAACAAGTGAGTTGATTGAACCTTTTAAACTTGCTAAAAGAGATTTTACTGACTTATTATCTACTGATAATAAGAAGACTGTACTAAGACCCCTCCAAATTCCCATATCTGTCAAACAAGTCTTAGTAAATTCTGATCAAGCCACTTATGTTGCTCAATATCCTGATGTACAACCAACCCAACCTCCATCAGCACCTACACAACCTACCACTTCTCAACCTCAACCAACTCAACCTACCATCAGAACATACTTCCAACCAGCACAATCCTCACAACAACAACCATCAGCACCTACCATCAGACCTTCATCCTCAAGGCCTACAAGAGCAAAATATGTTCCTAAATCTCCACCAAGGAGAAGAAGGATGATTCTAAGGGATGAATCAGATGATGAAGAAGCACAGGGTCATGCATCAGAACATGTGCTTGTGGAAGCTGAAAATGTGGTTTTTCAGAAAGAAAAGAAGCTGAAGGGTCAACCCATCAGATAAATACTGAAGCTGAGGGTTCTGATAATTTGAAAAGGAAAAGAACTGTAAGTTCTGATGCTACTCAGGGAACTCCTACACCATCTAGGAGATCTAAGAAACAGAGGGCAGGAAGGCACATGGCACAACCTCCATCAGAGGATACTGAAGAAGCTGAGGAAGGGGATCAGGTATCTCTGATCTCAAAAGAACCAATTATCATTGAAGCCCTTCCAGAACCAAAAGACATTGTTACAGATACAGTGATCACACCTCCTATCTCTCCACTCCAAGCTACAGATAATGTTGAAGGACAAGACACGATTTCTGAAATAGATATTCACAATCTGAATATTCCAACTGTTCTTTATCTGGAAGCTCCAACAGCAGCTCAGCCATCTGCAGTAAATTCTCCTATCTTACAGGCTGAGATACCAACAACTCATGTTTTGGAGATAAATTCTGATGCTCAGAATTTAGATGAAGCTGGTACAGATTCTCCTTCTATTACACACACTCTTGTGTTGTCAGAATATGATGAATTTTCTGTAAGCTCTGGAGAGTCAGCTCCAGTAAATGCTCCAATTCTTGGAAAGGAGGCATTAATCCAAAAGTTTGTTGAACAGGATGCTCATATTCCTTGGGAAGATACTCACAGATGAGTGGAGTGGACCAAGAAGTGGAATGAAACTGATTTCATTCCAAGCTCTAAAGTTTTGACAGAGCACATTGCTAAGGCTGATGAGCTGATGACAAGTTCTGATTTCAAGACTCAACTCAAAGTCACAGCTCTATCTACTAAAAATCTTCAAGGTATACACTCTCAAACTCATGCCAAGGTTGATAAACTTCTGGAGTCAGCTGAAAAGCTAGATATGACTCTCAAGTTAGATAAGTCAAGACTTATCAGACCTATAGATGAAAAAGTTGAAGCAATTGAGAAGGTTCAGGAGAAGCAACAGGCCTAAATTACTGAGGTGCTGCAGAATCAAGCTTCTGAAAAAGCTCAACTGGATGAAATTCAATCTTCAGTAGAACTTCTTCTCTCTCTCCTACTACCTGATGATGCCAAAAAGGGGGAGAAGGTAGTTAAGTCCAAATGCTCACTTAATCAAATACTGAAGAAGAAGGATGACAAAGGTGATGACCAGGGAAACTCTGATAAGAGTAAAGGTCAAGGAAAAGTTCAAGGAAAATCTTCACAGAAAGTAATTTCTGATGTTAGCAGATCTTCTACACAGAACAAGTCAAGTTCTGATACTGTGAATGCTAAAAGTCTGATATCAAGTTCTGATAAGCAAAGTCTGATGACAAAGCCTGATGTTCTGATTCAAGGTGGAACTCAAGACTCTCAGAAGTTTTTGCAAACTCTGAAGCTCAAGGGAAAGCAGACTACTGTCTACTACAAAGATCCTAAAATTCAGTCACTTGATGAAGAGATTGCTAGAAGATTATTTCTCAAACATAATCCTGGAATGGATTTGGAAACTCTCAAGGAGGAAGAAGCTAGATTTATAGCTGAGAAGACAAATCTAAAGTCTAAAGCTTCTGATACTAAGAAACCTCCAAGGCCTAAGGTAAAAGGCATTGTGATTAAGGAAAAGTCAAATTCTGAGGCTTCAAAGCCCATGACAAGATCACAGATTGATCCTAAAGATAAAGGGAAAGGAAAAGATGATTAACCAGCAAACCACAAGAGATGAAATTTTCTCAAATCTTGATGAAACCAGTGTGCAAAATGGTTCAAGTTCATGATGATGCTCTTGTTGAAGATGAAGATGTTCAAACTCTGAAAAGAAGGAAGATAACTGAAGAATCTAAGACAACCTCTGACAAAGCTCAAGTTGTTCAGAGTGAAGAACAACAAGCAATAGAAGATACAACAAATTTTGATCAAGTCATTAAGAAATCAATCTCTGACAGTGCTCAAGTTGATTTAGACAAGATGAAAGTTGCTGATAAAAAGAAACTCCTATGGAAGAATGTCAAACCATCAGATCCAAAGAAAAGCCAATTGTTATCTGATTTCATGACTGTTGGATTGAAAGCCAGAGAAGCAAGAGACAGAGCAGGGCTAGGTTTTGATGAAGCTAAGATCAAGACAGGAGTTGACGTGCTTACAAGAGACCCATTCTTATTGACTGACAAACCTCTTGAAGATGTTACACAGAAACACCTTGATAAGGTTATTTCTGTTCAAGTGGTACTGGATGCTCATGACAAGCATAATGTCAAAGAAAATCTGATTCTATTTCTTCAAGATGGAAGGACATATCAAATGTCAGAATTTCTGGTTCAAGGGTTACAGAATTCATTCCTAACATAGTTGAAGATGATGGAAGTGAAATTCCAATGAAGAAGGATTCTGCTAAACTTGAAGTGATTTTGAAAGAGAAATGTCTATGCTACAATGAAGATTCTTCTCATCCAAGGGTAATAAGACTGGGTGATGGTTTAGAAAGAAACCATATCTCTGCACTAAGGACTGCAATCTACCAGATTGGAAGTCAAGATGAAGAGATGAAGCAAGTCAAGACTACAATAGCTCAAGTCCGGAGGAATAAAGAAGAAAAGCTGATATCAAACTTTGTTAAGAATCACTTTGGATTTAGATTGACTCAGTGAGATTGGTAAAAGTTACAAGGACTGTAAGTTGTAGTTAATTGTCTATTTAAACTCTCATTGCATTTATACTTCAAATATTTTTGACATCATCAAATCTATTAACTTGTATATTTTTCATAATTTACAAGTTGGGGGAGATTGTTAGATATATTTGAGATGTCATGTCTAATATGATTTGTATTTAGTTTTCAGAACTTAACAACAGGATATATCAGGACTTACTGAAATCAGAACTTACTGAAGTCAGAACTTAATATCAGAACTTAAGGTGTCAGAAGATGCATAAGTACATAAGTGCGGGAAGACTTTCAGATAAGGAATGCGGCTGATTTACAGGAGAGAAGATCTGGACTAAAACAATAGAAGATATGCATGGAAAGAGTTAGAAGACTAGAAGACTTATAGAAGAAATCTGATTGATATATTTTAGGAGACAGAATTATATTCCATATCAATTAGAAGATATCTTGTAAATGTGTACTATATAAACACAGACTTAGGGTTTACACTATATGTGTTATCATTATCGAGAAACATTATTCATTGTAGCCTAGCAGCTCTTAGTGATATTTGTCCATCACTGAGAGAGAACAACAGTTCATATTGTAACAGAGTTTATTGAATATACTTGATCTTTGTTACATACTTGTGCTCAAATCGATTTGATTGTATAACCATTGTATTCGATCCCCTTCTACAGTATTGTGTGACCTAACAAGATCATTCATATTTCTCATATGATTCATAATGTACCCAATGTCTACTTTTATTATTATCCGGTCAAAGATAACTTTCAATAGTATCAAAGTATATTAATTCTCGTATAGAAATATAATGATTTCAGGTCAAATGACCAATACATCATTATCACTGTGAGATTAACTTATGACACTATAAACATGTAGTATCTCACAACGGGTCAATCCAGCACCATGTATTTAATACATGTGCCTGTGTTTTGACTTTAGTATCACCATAACTATGATTCGTGAGATATGATCATCATCCAACAAACACACTAGTCTCAATGTATTTATTATCGTCCATTAACAATAATACTTGACTAGGGACCTTTAGGAATATCAATACTATTCTCATAATCTCATTTCTAAGTCATGTACTTAGAGATATAGATTTACATATCATATTCCAAGGACATTTATTAATCTAACATCTTATCGCAGAAAATAAAGATATAATAAATTACTAAAGAATAATCCATATAATCATAATTAATAATCCAAATGTTTCATAATATAAACATAATAGTGTTGTCTCTAGGGCACAAACACTAACATAAATAGCCTATTCAGGTTAGTCAAAACTCTTTAAGTGCTCAAGTTGATGTTGGAAAAGAAAGACTTCTAAAGGCTGCAGAAGGACACAATCAAGACCAGGAATTCAGTGAACTTCTTGCAGTACTAAGAATGTCTCTTCAAAACAATTACATGACCTATAAGAAATCTTTGACAAAAAACATCAACTTCATCAGGGCAGTGGTTGGGAGAATTGATAACTTCTTGGAAAAGAGAATTGTTGTGAATATCAATGATGGTGGTGTGGACAGGTGTCTTCAGGCGTCTCTTCCAAATCTTAAAACCTTAAGAGCATCTGAACTGGATGTAATGATTGACAGAGTAAATCCAGTCATTCCAGAAGATACTCAACTTCTCCATGAGCTCAAAAATGCACAAATAGCATCTTTCCCTGAAGCCTATCTATATCCAAACAAAGGAGTAGTCTACATTTGTCCAACAACCAAGAAATGCAAACATTTCCTTGTTCCCAAGAATTGTGCGAGAGGGAATATGAGGCTGATCATGACTCTTCAAGCTGATTTGAAGTATAAAAAGACCAAGAAAATTGAAGATGAAGAAATGATCAGGATTCTTGAAAGGTATCTCAAAAATGTTGACACCATGTTGCCATCCACTCAGTTTAGTCTAAGAAATGACAAGGATGATGATGAGCAGAAGCATGATGAAAAAAACCTTCTGGCTCAAATCCAAGTCAATCTTCAAGAGCAACTGGTGGCAAGGATGGTGACAAGAAAAGAGGAGAAGAGGGGAGAAGCAAGAAGAGGCAAGATGGCTCAGAACCACATCAACAAATCCAAAAAATCTAAATTAACCAAGCTCAACCCTTTATGCCAACAAACTCAAACATCAAACGACCTCAAACCTCTAAGCCCAAATTCCTATACAAACAAACTGCTAACACCTTTCTAAAAATACCAATCACCTCAAGCCAAACATTTCTAAAGAAAATCACAAATCTACCTTCAGTAAAGCCATCACTCAGAGTCAACTACAAGTCTGTTGGGAGGAAATCTAAGAAAGCCAAGCATACTGAAAAAGTGCAAATTACTGAAAGGGCCATCTGGAACTGTTTCAAGCAAAGTAATTTTCTACCTCTAAATTGGTGCAATCTCATATGAAGATTATTTTCAACAACTAGCTGAGGAAATAGTTAGAGTCTGGGTTGTAACTCTAAGGGAAGTAAGAATCTACTATGAAGATGGGTCCTTCACATTTCTTGGCAGCAACTTAATTGACACTTTCTCTCCCACAGAAATTAAAAGAGTGATAAGCTTACTAAAGGATAAGGATACTGCTACAAGAGCATGGAGATCTGTTTTAGCTGAATGGTTGATTACAAGGGAGGAAAGAAGAGTAAGGAATAGAGCTGAACATGAGGAGAAGAAGAGGAAGTATGATGAGGAGATTGAAATGTATATCAAAAGATCAGAAGAATTTAAAGTAAAAGGGATGAGCAAAATTTTCAAGGATGGAAGATTTTTAAATGTAAAAGCTGGCTCATTCTCAAATTTTAGGATTGAGATGTTAGATGGTTATCCAAAGCAAGACAGACTCAAACTTGTAGAAGCTCTAACAGGGACACCAATCATAGAGGAACTTAAAATTCTTGTATATTAAAGGACCTCATTAGAGAAGAATCAAAAATCTCATTCTTTTTCTGATGCTTGTAACTATTTAAACTCAAGAAATCACCTAATGTATAAATGTTGTAATTATGCCAATTTTTATGTATTAGTCTTATTTTCCATTGTAGCTTGGGGTTAGTCGTGTTAATATGCATGAATTTGTGAAAAGCAATCTTCTCACAAATTGGGGGAGAATGTTGTGCAAGATGTGCATGTACAATAACAAGACTAAGTCAAATTGACAACCCTAAGTAAGTTGTATTGTAATCTAAGTTTACATTTTGTATTGTACCACTTAAGTCTATAAAAATATTTAAGGGCAGACTGGAGTCTTATTCTGTAAACAGTATCAAGCCTAAGAGTTCTATCTAGAAAAAGATCAAGAAGATCATGTCTCAGAAGAATTATGAAGAAGTTTGGAGTTGAATAAATCTGTTTTGGGAAAAATATTTTAAGTCACGATCTCTACAAGTCACAGATTAAGTGTTATAGAGAAGTCATTCGAGAGCTCCAGAATGATTTATCGAGAAGTCAGAAAAAGGCTACTAGAGAACTCAGAGATATCGACAAGCCAATTTGAAGACATGAAGAATGAAGATATCGACAAGTCATTTCTTCACTAGAGAACTCTGAGATATCGACAAGTCAAAACATCACTAGAGAACTCTGAGATATCGACAAGTCAAAATATCACTAGAGAACTCTGAGATATCGACAAGTCAAAATATCACTAGAGAACTCTGAGTTATCAACAAGTCAAAAATATCACTAGAGAACTCAGAGATATCGATAAGCCAAAGTGAAGACATAAATATGAGAGATCTCGACAAGCCAAATTCTCTTCTAGAGAACTCAGAGACTTCGATAAGTCAAAGCAATTATAGAGTGATTAGAGATCTCGATAAGCCAATATACTTATCGAGATGTCAAGTTCTCTATATGCCAAACTGGAGATCTTGAGGTAAAACTCAAAGTACAAAATGCAGACCAGTTCAATATCCAAGATTATCAATCAACAAACAATTCAATCAGTTGGATTGACAAGTTTACAAAAGCAGCTTGAAGAGTACAAGATTAAAGGCCAAGATTAACTGGCAAAGTAAAGTCACAGGCGTGCAAGATTAGTAAAGATACACTAATCCAGGAATAGAAAGATTTGATTATCCAAAAATAGGGTTTAGTACATGCTGTGTAATAACCAGTGTTTACTGTTCTATAAAGTAAATATTGGATGCTTTTTTAGAAGTAACAATTGAGATAAGAAAAATCTTTTATTATCTCAAGAAAGAAACTAAGCTCTTTATCAACAAAGAGCCTAGAAATTTTGTAGCAAAACATTCTTAATTTTTAATATAAAATTAAGTGAGTTTTGAAAGATCTGTGTCCACTGTTCTTACTTAATTTCAGTATTAACACATTTCACTACAAGATTTAATTTACTTTGTTCACCACCTTAAACAATTCGAGAAAAGCAGAAAAACACTAAAAACATTCACCCCTCTCTCTATGTGATTAATTATCTAACATTGATAACAACCTTGATAATACATATGCTTGATGATTGATCATTTCCCCAACTTACGTACCTTTCGTTTCTAATTGCTTATTTCTCTTGAATTCTTGACTTGAACCTCAGAATGATTTTCGACTTGAAAGAGTCTAAATGATTTCAAATGCTGGTAATGTTAAAAAGAATTTAGTTTAAAACTTCTATATTTTCCAATATAAAGGTTTTAAATGAATTCCTAAAGATTGGATAGAGACGTAAGAGGCTAACTGGGCTAGTCCTGTCACATAAGAGGCTAGGGGGCTAGTCCAGTATTATAGGCTGAAATAATGTCATAGGTACCTTAATGACCGGATGGAGGTCAGTACGGACTGATCACCCGTATTATAAATAAAAGATGGATAATCCAATCAAGGATTCTATATTATTAAAATGAAAGTTAAAGATTTTTCTTAAATTGTACGATAAGCACAATTCATTGCATTTCGATTTGAAATTGAATTATATTGAAAGACTTCTTAAAGATGTGAGAACCCATTTGAGAACCCTGTCACTTGATCTTGAAAATTGAATATATACAGAGCTTGAATTTTAAAATCCTTGAACTCCTATCTTGAAATCATCTCCTAAATATTGTTAAGATACTGCCACATAGTTTATCGAGAATAAGAATACCATTATCATTTTGATATCTAGAACTGTTTATTAATTACTTGCTGAGCCTTTTAGCTCATTTATTTGTGTTGATCTAACTTTGACAGTTAATCAAGAAGATGGTCAGACTTAGGCACACCGCTCGTAAGAGTGTTCCTGGCGGTCATTTCCGTACCGTCAGATTCCAGGTGCTAGATCAGGTAGATGCCGTACGAGAAAGCGATGATAGTTTGTGGGAAATGTAATAGTTGGTTCAGATACTTTTGGGTTATCTGGCGATTTCAAGTCGGAATCGTATTTTGGATGTATTTATAAAAGGATTGTATAATAATAAATATTCTGGTTGATAGCTGTATTCTTATCTCATAGTTTATCATGTTTAGAACCTTGTGGCTTTCGGGATTTAATTTATTTCTGATGTTATATTATATTAATATATTAGTGTTGTGGGTCCTCATTTCTAACCCTGAGTTTGAGGGCCTCACAGTTATGTCTCATCGGGTGATTTCCAAAACTAATAGTTAACTGTTTCTAGTAGGTTTCCTACTTGTCTCGGGATGAGAGATATAGACTCGTTAATTTTTCTTGTTCTCCAACAATTACGTAAGCAAATTGTAAACGGTTGGAAGAGGGAGCGCAAATGAGTTACCATTAACCCTAAGCAATTTCAACCACCATTAAAATACAACCACAACACTTTATTTAACTATTCAGCGAGAAATCATCATTATAGATCTTGATTACGGCGACGTACATCTATCTCCGAGATTTGTACATATCAATAATATTTGTTGAAGTCAAGACAATGGGTGAATTCCGATATCATATTTTTTTTATAAAAGTAAAATATTAAATTTATAACAACTTTAAATAATAATAACATTTTTAAATACAACCAACATTTAGTATAACCAACTCTACCGCAATACATCAACGCTGTTTGCAAATTTAACATAATTATTATTTCATATTATTGTGCTCACTATTTTAATTAATAATATCAAAAATTCTTTATATTTTAAGGTAACAGTAATAAAGTTTTTTTTTTAAAAAAGAAGAGATTAATACTTTTAAATTTTATAATTAATCATCTTTAATTTTCAAATTAAGAATTTTTTTACTACTTCCTATTAGGAAAATATTATATGTATATATTGAATATATTTTATAAGGATATAATATAATAACATTGAGCTATATATGCACACCCTCAAATACATTATTATCAGAATGTATGATTGAATAATAGAAAATAGTTTATACATTTTATCACTTCCCCAATTTTATAGGTAATTAAATAACTAATAATTTCGTAATAGCCCGATATTAGTAACCAATTTAAATATTTCATAATTAATGTTTCTTCTGTCTCAATTTATTTGTCAAGTTTGCCTTTTATACATAATATATGGTGTATTGACCACATATCTCCATTAATTATATTTTATTTTTTTATGAATAAAAATTAAGATTTAAATTTTTATTCATAAATTAAAATTTAAAAAATATTTAACAAAATTATGCGTGTAATAGCTAAAGTAGACCTACAATTTGGAGCGAGGGAAATAATGTACTTTCGTCTTCTCTTCTTTTTCCCGGAACGAGAGAGATAAGAAGTTCTGACGGAGAAGCGGCGTTTCTGGTTGAACAAAACAAGGAACAGTAATGCACGTGCCAGTGTACGAAAATAAAGGTCAACGGTCACAGGGAGTACTAAAATAAAATGGGTAATGTTAACTATAGCCCTAGGGGCTGTGTTTAAGCAATTAATAATTTCCTTGTTATCTGAACCTTTTCAACTGTATTTGCAAAATAAATGTATGCATTCTCTCTTGTATACACACACGTAACGAGTTTATCCCTAATGACCCGCCTTAGGTAGTTAAATGTTTCTAACATATTTTATCAAAAAAATAATTTTATATATTTGATCAAACTGAATATCTTAAATCTTAACTTTGAGCAATATTTATACATAGCCAAAATATGATTTAAAATTTTCTTAATTTTTGAACATAATTTCGATATAAAAAATCATAAAATTTGATGAGTAGTGCTAGAGTTACAAAAATGATTATAAAAATTATTTGCAAATGACATGTCATGGTTAACGTGACAATATAAAATAGTTAATTATAAAATAATATTTTATAATGTTGACAGTATAAAATAGTTCATTGTATATGTATATAGCAAATTAGAGTTTGACAATGGCATTTAGTAAATAAATTGGAAACCAATTTTTTACATCTAACATTTTCCAAATTTTGATATATAAACTTAATTAATAAAAACAATTGATATTGATGATTCAAATAAGTAGTACATGCATTTTAATAGGGCAGTAAATGTATTTAGTAGCCATTTATTTAATTGATAAGTTCATTCGTCCAGCTATAATCCTCTAACATATTAAAAGCTAAAAGTGTTTTAATGCTTAAACACAGCCTTAAGGGCTATCGTTAACATTTTCCAAATAAAATTAGCGTCATTTTTTATGAAATATTATTGTTATGTAACAGATAAAAAACAGATTTTGCATGATTTCGATACTATGAAATGATAACATTTTAGTTCTCGGAAGTTGGGTAAAAAAAATATTACAGTGAATGTTTTTAATCTTTAAATGGAATTTTATTTGTTTTCTACTAGAAACAGTACAAAATACGGAGCAAATAATAAAGATACAATACAAACTGATCAAGAATGATTATTCATATCAAAATTTAATCAATATGAAACTAGCGGTTAATTTAATACTTTTTTTATATTAATTTTATGTTAAAAATGCAAACGCCCATTATAAAATTTTAACTACGCTAGTGTGTGCACGAATTAATTTAGCGACACTTTACGCGAGAGAACATTATATGCTTTTCATAATAAATATTGTTATATATTTTTTAACAAACAAGCAAAAATTTCGTTAAAACATTAAAACACCGACAAATTTTCGAACTGTCAAATATAATTTGATTGCGAAACAAAAAATAAGTTAAATAAATAGCAGTTTCGTTTTCAGATCGCTTAACACCTAGAATATACAAATTTTTCGATTAAAAAAATATTACAACAACATCTCAAGTAATCAAATCTATACCAATTATGAAATTAATAACATTACAACTAACATTCACATAAGTATCATTTATAACCCAATTTTTAAAATTACAAACAATTTTTTGTTATTAAAAATAGACTTATTCAATATGAATCAAATTTTGTCATTTATCATTCGGTATCTATTTTGATACATATTTTTTGACAATGTCATTTCTTATTTGAAATTGTTGTCAAAACCATATATGTCACATTCTCAAATTTTTGAAGGCATGCATATTTGAGGTCGTTTGATTCAAGTGTTTCGGCTATTAATTATGCCCGATATTTGGTTCCAAAATTTCAATCTCACTTGAAATGGAGAAATGGGTTTTGACACATAAGGAAGGTGGATACAAAATATACATAAATAAATTTAATAAATTTTTATTTTTTATACAATTACGCGTAAATATTTAATACAAAATTAAATTAATAATTCATAGATATATTTAACTATTAATTATATTTAAATTAATATTTTACATTAATCATATCACTCAATCAATAACATAATACTAAAAATCATAGCACAACTCCGTACCACCTTAATTCAATTCATATTTCAAACTCATATCACTTCCCGAATCAAATTATTTTAGTTCTCGTTCAAGGCGTAGCATTCTTTTTATAAAAATAATAACTCATAAATAAAAAATATATTGATAAAAAATGACGTTGAATATATATATAAATTTAATAATTATTTTTGTCAAAATCTCACATTCTAAACTTGATTATGTTATTAAAGTAACAGTTTTTTTTTTTTGCTAAATCACACATTCTAAATTTGATTATATTATTACTCCCTTCTTATCGAATTAACGTAGTTTTAGATTTTTCATAATTATTTCAAAATGTATAAAAGATATTTAAACCTATTATTCTTTAAACTTTATCCTAGATAATATTCATATTTAATTTAATTATCTTTTGCAAAATAGCTTGTACAGCTATTATTTTCGTTTACCTTAAAATATAAGATGAAAGAGATTATTTAGAATGGAATAATAGTTATTACTGCTAGCTTTCTTTCAACGTAGGGTAAAATTTAAAAACGGTTGTTTGGGAGTTACAAATATCAAAATTAATGACTCCTAAAAACAGAAGTTATAAGGATTTACTAAAATCTGCAGCCAAAAAAATAAAATCTTGCAGATATTGATACATGAAATAGAGTAATGAAATCTTGTCGAGACTGTATAAGATATTGATATCGAACATAGTAACACATGGTCCACGTCCAGACAAGAATTCAAAGACAATTACAATTCATAGTAGAGATAAAGTACCAGAGAGATAAAACGAAATACGTTAGTCCACAACTCACGTGTTACAACTTACAACTGTGAACTGTCCTTAAGCCCACAGCATTTTCCCCCCTTCCCCCGCCGCCCCATATTTAATCTCTCTCCCCTATAATCTCTCTAACTCTCTCTCCCCTGTAATCTCTCTCTCCTCCAATCTCTCTCTGAATCTCTCCCAAAATGGACGTTTCATTTTGGGAAATACTGACCACCCTCACACCCTACCTTCTCTCCATCCTAACCTTCCTGATATTTCTGGAACAAATCACTTACTTGAAGAAAAAGTCCACTCTTCCAGGCCCGACTCTAGTCTTTCCTTTCCTTGGTAACGCCATTCCCCTGGTACGCCACCCTACTTATTTCTGGGACACTCAATCTGATCTCGCTAAATCCACTCCTGATGGCCTTTCAGCTAATTACATCATCGGCAAATTCATCGTTTTCATTCGTAACACCGATCTCTCCCATAAAATCTTCGCAAATGTTCGTCCTGATGCATTTCATCTCGTTGGCCATCCTTTCGGGAAAAAACTATTCGGTGAACATAATTTGATTTATATGATGGGTCAAGATCACAAAGATTTACGACGTCGTATTGCTCCGAATTTTACTCCTCGGGCTTTATCGACTTACACTCATCTTCAACAAGCTATAATTCTTAACCACCTGAAATCCTGGTTAAGTTCGGGAAATTTATCGAATTCGATTCCGATTCGGATTATGTGTCGAGACATGAATCTCGAAACATCTCAGAAAGTATTCGTCGGTCCTTACTTGAGCCCGGAAGCACAAGAAAGATTCAATTACGATTACAATTTCTTCAATGTTGGATTGATGAAGCTTCCGATTGACTTACCAGGATTCGCCTTCAGGAATGCTCGTCTCGCTGTTTCCAGATTAATTGAAACGCTGGCTGGTTGTGCTGAGCTGAGTAAGAAAAAAATGAGTAGCGGAGAGGAGCCAACTTGTTTAATTGATTTCTGGATGCAAGAGACGCTCCGTGAAATTAAAGCTGCTGGAGAAAATTCGCCACCGCATTCGAGTAATCTCGAAATCGGTGGCCACATTTTCGATTTTTTATTCGCAGCGCAAGACGCTTCGACATCGTCATTACTTTGGGCTGTCACTTTACTCGATTCACATCAGGATGTCCTGGAAAAAGTTCGTCGGGAAGTCGCCGGAATTTGGACGCCGGAGTCGGGAAAATACATCACGGCGGAGCAGCTGAGGGAAATGAAGTACACTGAGGCGGTGGCGCGTGAGGTGATTAGATTGAAAGCTCCGGCAACGATGGTTCCCCATATCGCCGGCGAGGATTTTCCGTTGACCAAAGAGTACACAATTCCCAAAGGAGCTATTGTGTTTCCATCGGTCTATGAGTCATCGTTTCAAGGCTTTCCTGAACCGGAACGGTTCGACCCGGACCGGTTCATGCCAGATAGGCAAGAAGATCAGGTTTATAAGCGTAACTTTCTTGCATTCGGAGCTGGGGCCCATCAGTGTGTTGGCCAGAGGTATGCTATAAACCATTTGGTTTTGTTTATTGCGATGTTTACATCGTTGATTGATTTTAAAAGGGATAGAACGGACGGCTGTGATGAGATCAACTATGTGCCAACTATTTGTCCCAAGGATGATTGTAGAGTTTTCCTAGCCCAACGTTGCACAAGGTTTCCGGATTTGAAATGACGATTGTACCCTTGGATTTGGGATTATTGGTGTGATTAGGGAGTGTTGTTATGTTCATCCCTTTAGGGGTGATTTGGTCCATTTGGGAAGAAACATATGGGGTCGGGTCGGGTCGGGTTGGTTAAAGAATGTTGGTTTTGTATTCGTATTCATTTGTGGGTGTGAATATTTAATTTAAAGGATTTATTGTTAAATGTTTCCAAATTTGCATGTAGTGGCTGCAACCCTTTTGTGGGTTTCTTTGTTTGGATCAATAATAATCACATCATTGCATACACATTTCTATTTTTAAATAAACTTGTTTCACAGATAATTATTTGATCTGATGTATCTACGTTTACTTTGATTTATTCTTCCGATTTATCAGTATATTTCTAATCGGCACCTCAATATATTTCTGAATTTTATAATCATGATCATATATATGATCATCAAAATAAAAATAAAAGTACTTATGTTTCTATATTTTTCGTAAAAGAAATGAAAAATTATGATACATTCAACATTTTCATTTTTGTTGTGCGACGAAATGATCCATCAACAAGCTTTAGACAGTGACATAGTTTTGGTCCATTTTCTAAAGCTATATCTTGTCACAAAACCAAAAGAAGGATGAAATTTTGAAATACGTTTATGTTGAAATTGTATATGGTCGGACAGGAAGGAGAATACGTAAGATGCGACACGAGATGCAGAAGCTTCGTAAACGGACAGATACAACGTAGTAAAACAGAGGAGGACAGACAGAGATATTGAAATCCTAGAATTATGCAATTTTCGCTATGTTTCCTAGTAGAAACGACGAGATGACAGTATTCGAATTTGATGCTCCTTGTTAGAATAAACAGCACTTTTTTCTAGTCAAAAATTAATTGTCGGCTTTGGAATTGCAGCTCTCATATGGAGTACCTTTATACGTGTACACACTGCACGTTGTCTTCACTGGGGACCGGCATTCTGCCCGTCTCACGTTCGGGTCGAGTAATCGGTGAATTTTTCAGGGCGGGGCCGGAGACGAGAAATTAGTGTCTCTCGGTCTAATCCCTGATTTTTCGTATACAATAATAATATTATATATTATATTAAATAAATTATGTGAATTTATCAAAAAAACATTTTTCTAAAATTATTTACTGTATAATTTTACCAACTCCCGAAAACTTTGCAAAAATATTATTTTACTTTGAAAATATTTACAAAAGTATAATATTGTATAATATGTTGCAGTTTAGTTTAAATTCTGATGCATTATGTGTTACATTTTATGTTGCATTTTACGTTGTAAATATGAATCCAATTTACGGAACGTATTTTTGCAATTTTTTTATAAATTCAAGTTGATACCGTTGTTGCAGAAATGGTTGAATGTATTTGTGCAAATTTTTTTAGAAAAGTGATAGTATTTTTGCAAAATATTCGTAAAACTTGGATATTTATGAAACCCTTCAATAAATTACTAGAAATAGGTAGGATTTTTAGTATTATAATACTTATAAAATAATCAATAATTATACTAAAAAAATTGTGTTAAAATATAATCTAAACATATTTTTTTCCGTGTATTTAATTTGCAAGCGAATTTTTATTTGAATTGATTATTGAAGCTAAAATTTGATATAAAACTAATGTATGTATAAGTTATGAATTATTGGATTAATTTCCGTTAAGAATATATATGTTATATAATATGTAACAATTTTTTAAAAAGAAATTCAGAATCATCTGCGGCGATCCCTGTTCGAGGCGGGGAGGAAAAGAATCTATGTTCGGGATTTAGAGATAGCAAATTCAGAGATCGGGGGCGGTGATATCACTCTCCAACCCAAAATGGCCAGGTGCCCATCCGTAATCTTTACCTTGATGTTGGTATTTCACCGCGTATGATTTCAAAATTTTAGCATTTGACCGTAGAATGATTATAAAGTAGGAACATTTTAGCGTGACTCCATTTTTTCTTATAGGGTTAGATGATTAATTTACCTTTATAATAATAAATTATTATTATAAGATTGTTATATTTTATCGTAAATTTATTTTTAGCTTTGCAAGTTGATTCGTTTGTCCAATAATTTTGTATTGCCCGTACGGACACGTGTTGTTTGTGTTTATTCAGAAATTTGGTTTATTGTTGAACAACTAAAAGAACAAGAAAAAAGTAAGAGTCCTACTTGATAGTACATATAGCTCTTGCAGGGCCTTATCCCGGACTCCTAACTCCATATAACTCCTGGAAGGACTAGTACATATAGCTCCCGCAGGGCCTTGCCCCGGACTCCTAACCCCATATAGCTCCTGGAAGGACTAGTCCCGGACTCCCAACTCAGCCTAGTCCTGCACACTACCAGTCCTGACTGGCCCAGTCCCGTAAGCCCAACCTTGATAAATCCCAGTACGTGAGACACTTGCCCAAGCACATGATGGGGACAACTGTCATCCATCATTCATGGGAATAATCAGGGCACGTGTTAGAGGATCCTCAGAACATTCCTCAGCCAGTCCCACACTAACACGTGTAAAGCATCCACTCCAGGCAGGTGTCCTCCGCTCTCAGAACTAATGACTACGATTTAAAGGTACCAACCCCAAAACCCTACCCCTGGGCTATAAATAGCCTAAGAAGGTGAGGTTTTGGGGTTAATCACTCTCTCACACTCATATACACATACATCAACCCTTCATTCATATCTATCTTCATCTTCCCCAAAAGCGAGTTCTTACTCTCACACCGGAGGCGGCGTGGGACTAAAATCCCCCTTCCGGTGTTATTTTGTAGGAACCCCACCACAGCTACACCTCAATAGCGGCGAAAGATCCAGGTACGGCGTCGAAGGAGCGGCCCCGTCACCAAGAGTTATCATTTGGCGCTAGAAGGAAGGGGCTCTCCATCCTTGGATCGCGGTGCCCCTGAATTCACCTTCATCAGCAAGCTCTTAAAAGAGTCCATTTATTCAACTTGTAAGAACCCAAGTGATAGGGGATAAATAAATCCTGATTACGTAATTAAATATTACATTAAT
The DNA here is from genome assembly GCF_009905375.1 of Apium graveolens. Classification (NCBI taxonomy): domain Eukaryota; kingdom Viridiplantae; phylum Streptophyta; class Magnoliopsida; order Apiales; family Apiaceae; genus Apium; species Apium graveolens. The sequence goes on along the minus strand of NC_133654.1, from coordinate 61,062,613 downwards.
TACACATGATTTGGGTTGCTAAGCCCAATAAGAAGATGTATGACATTCAGACCAAAAAGGTTAACATATTGATCAGACCCGATGGACAAGATCGGGCCTGATGGAACAAAGAAGGCCCAAAACCCTGAATATTAATTAATTTCGTAATTAATTAATAAGGGAAAAATCAGCTATTAAGAAGAGTCCCAATAAGGACATAAATCTTTGCAGATTAGCCTCCAAGGGACCTAGAAGGATAAGGAATTAGTTTCCTACCACTTAGGACTCCAAAGTCCATTCTAATTCTGAGACTTGACTACCAAGTCTCCTATACCAAGTCCAGTTCAAAGACTCCCAACATCTATATAAGGCGCCTCACCCCACAAATCAAACCTACATTTTTGACTTAATCCTTGGCAATCAGCAAGGTACGTAGGCATCTTGTTAAAGCAGATTGAGTCACGAAACACAAGAGCAGTCAAATCGATCCTTGAAGCTCACGTTCCTTAGTAATAAACACAACAATTATATACCTTAGTTTTTAATCCATAACATTTGGCGCCGTCTGTGGGAAAGCAAAACAACAACCATGGTGAGAACACGGAGAACAGTTAGAGCCCTTGAAGGAGGAATACCAGCGGGGACAACCCAAGTGATTTCGTCAACCGTGGAGGTACCTCCTCATTCAACTTATGCAGCCACACAAGGAGAAGCCCAGATAGGGGCAACTGAACCTCAGCCACAAGGGACGATTCCCTCGGCTACTCAAGGTACGAATCCCCAAGTTCAACAACTACATGCACCTGTGAATTCTCGACCCATTGGGTATGAGTATTCAACTATTGTGACTACTAACCCCCCATATGGGATGCCCCTTTACCCCGAGATTGGAAGAAGCGGACATGCTGGCCGGAGTGAAGCACGAGGGCGATCGCCCCCTATATACAAGGTTTGGCTCGAATCCCTGAGGATCAGGAATTTTATGGTCCTTACACAAAGAGAGACTCCGAATCTTCAGATGATGAAGTGGCCCCAAGAAGGAGGCGTGCTGGCAAAGAGCCGATGGCTGATGGTCGCCAACGTCCTAGGAGCACCCAAGGGACGAATTCCCAAGAAGTGCAGGAAAAGATCAGGGTTCATGAGGCTAAGATTCAAAGGCTGAAGCGTGACTTGGAGTCACACCAGAACACCAGACCCCCATTACTCCCAAGGGGGAGGAATCCTCCCCGTATCATAGACCTGGATGGTCCGATACAGAGAAGGGTTGTTGTCCCAAGGGCTGATCCAAGCAATCTTCTCCCCCTTGGAGATCCTGATGATCCTACCCCACCATTCACTAAAGAAATAACGAATGCCCATATCTCAAGGAAGTTCAAGATGCCCACTATCAAAGCTTATGATGGCACTGGAGATCCCGCCAATCATGTCAGGACATTCTCTAATGCACTATTGCTACAGCCCGTGAATGACGCTATTAAGTGTCGGGCCTTTCCTCAAACCCTGTCGGGTATGGCTCAAAAGTGGTATAGTCGTTTACCCCCAAACTCTATTGGATCCTTCAGAGAATTAAGTCAGGCTTTTATTAAGCAATTCATCAGTGGGAGAGTGCATGAGAAAAGTTCGGCATCCCTCATGAGCATTGTGCAGGGGGCGAAGGAATCCTTAAGAGACTACCTGAATCGTTTCACAAAGGAAGCTTTAAAAGTCCCTGACCTTGATGACAAGGTAGCAATGATAGCACTGCAAAAGGGAACTAGGGATGAGTTTTTTAAGATGTCCTTGGCCAAACGCCCCCTGAAAGCATGTTACAGCTCCAAGATAGGGCAGAGAAGTACATCAAGGTGGAAGAGAGTATGAGGAAGACAGTCGTGAGCAACGAGTCACAAGTAGTATAAGATATAAATTAGATTCATTCCCACATAGACTGGTTTAGGTTAAGTTCAATTTATGCACCTATGCAACAATGTATGATTATCGCTCAATGCTAAGACAAATAACAAATTGGGTTTTGATTAAACTAAGAGATTATACTAAATAACATTAACTAAGAGAATTGACGTTGAATTAATATATATGACAAACATGGGATTCTAACTTCATTACTACTTCATTCAATAGCCTTTTCGTTCTTGTTGAACCTAGATCTAGTTTATTCGTACTTTAATTATTATTCAGTTTATTAAGACCTTGTTGTATACCATGCTTTCATTGGAACCCATGGTGACGATGAGTTCGATTATGGGCTAATCGTTGTTATGGGGTTCTAGCGGATTTACTTATGGATTTCATTAGTTAATTATTTCGATATCTGGGTGTGTGGTGATTGATTGATATCCTAGTATTGGTTGTGCTTATTCGTCTTATGTACGTAGCTAACATATAAGATAGCGTGTTAATCTCTATTGAAGTGACAATGAATATAGAGGTTTAGAACTTGCCATGCTAGCATAGGTTCATGTATTGTATGCATGATTAGTGGGTAACTCTAACCATTTTACTTGCCCTATGTAATCAAGATAGATAACTTATGCTTAAACCGTTATGTTGTCAAATTCTATAGACATATAGGGTCTCAATATAATTGGTGCCTATTTAGCTTCTATCTCTTTTGTGGATGTCTGGTAGAATGGTACTCGTACAACGAAAGTTGGCGTTTATCAGTTTCGTGTTATCTGATTAGTGTCATCACCATCACATGCTAAGGTTAAGAACGAAAAGGCTATTGAATGAAGTATTTAATGAAGTTAGAACCCATAATTGTCATATATATTAATTTAACCTCAATTCTCTTAGTTAATGTTATTTAGTATAATCTCTTAGTTTAATAAAAACCCAATTTGTTATTTGTCTTAGCATTGAGCGATAACCATACATTGTGCATAGGTGCATAAATTGAACTTAACCTAAACCAGTCTCTGTGGGAATGAATCTGATTTATATCTTATACTACTTGCAAACGCGTAAACTAGCGTGAATATTAGCGCGTGTTTTCACCCTAACAAGTTTTTGGCGCCGCTGTCGGGGACTCGGTGTTAATTTTTAGTTTATGTGCTTGTCATTAGTGGTTGTTAAAGTTCACTGACTCAGATTCTTTTACTTTCACGGTTTATTTGTTTGTGTTTCAGGTACTCATTATAATGGGAGATCCAGCAGCACGAACGAAAGCCTTGATGGATTTTTCTCAACCCAAGATCAATGACATTTAATCTAGCATTATCCGGCCAGCTATCACAGCTAATACCTTTGAGATCAAGCCTGGCATAATTCAATGGGTACAGACTTCAGTCCAGTTTGGGGGTTCTCCAACGGAAGATCCCAGTATACACATTAGGGATTTCATAGAGATCTGCGACACCTTCAGGTTCAATGGTGTTTCTGAAAATGTTGTGAAGCTGAGACTGTTCCCATTCTCTCTGAGGGACAAGGCTAAGAGCTGGTTACACTCTCTACCAGCTGGTTCGATTACTACTTGGGAAGATCTTGCTCAGAAGTTTCTTACTAAATTCTTCCCTATGGCGAAGACAGCTGCAATCAGGAATGCTCTTACTCAATTTGCGCAGCAATCTGGAGAATCTTTATATGAAGCTTGGGAGCGCTACAAGGAGATGCTTAGGAAGTGTCCTCATCATGGAATGCCTGATTGGATGATCATCAATTATTTTTACAATGGGTTGGGAGCCCAGTCCAGACTCATGCTCGATGCAGCAGCAGGCGGAGCATTATGGGTGAAGAGCTATGATGAAGCTTATGATCTAATTGAACTGATGGCTGCTAATGAATATCAGTATCCAACCCAGAGATGTCCACAGGGCAAGGTAGCAGGAGTTCTTGAAGTGGATACAGCTATGGCTATCACTGCTCAACCAAAGGCATTGTTTATGAAGATCGATTATCTGGCTAACTATGGTGTTAAGTAGATAATTAGTGTTGGTGAGCTGTGTGCAGGTCCACATGTGACAGAGCAATGCGCTATATCTAGTGAATGAGATCAGTTTGTGAGCAACTTTCAGAGATCGCAGCAACCAGTTCCAGACACTTATCATCCTGACAACTGAAATCATCTTAACTTCAGCTGGAGCAACAATCAGAATGCGATGTAACAGCCGTTCCAGCAGTTTGGAAATAAGCTATTCAACCCTCCTGGTTTTCAGCAACAAATTGCACCAAAACAACAACTCTAAATTCAACAACAAAATTATGATGCAGGTCTATCTTCAATGAAAAATCTGAATTGGAGGAGTTGAGGCTTATGTGCAAAAGCAGGCTCTTATATGCCAAAGCTAGGCTATTTCTATCAAGACTCTGGAGAACCAAATAGGTCAAATTGCTAATGCCTTATTGAATCGACCACCAGGAACACTTCCTAGTGATACAAAAGCCAATCCAGGCAAGAGGGAAGTTGAAGAACAGGTGAACGCCATCACCTTAAGGTCTGGAAAGGTTGCAAGCCCCCAAATTCAGCAAGACGAAGAGCCTGAAAAGTCTCAAGTTCCAGAATCTGAAGTTGTGGCTGAAGAAGAAGAGTAGAAGGAAGCAGAGGTGGAACCAAGAAAGACTACTGTGGAACACACTCCTCTTGAGGGTAATACAGGGGAGAAACAGATCTATCCTCCACCTCCTTTTCCTAAGAGGCTGCAGAAGAAAAAGCTAGATAAGCAGTTTGAGAAGTTTTTGAAGGTGTTCAAGAAACTTCATATCAACATACCTTTCGCTGAAGCTCTTGAACAGATGCCTAGCTATGCGAGGTTTATGAAAGGTATTCTCTCTCAGAAAGTGAAGCTCGATGACTTAGAGACCGTTGCTCTAACGGAGGAATGCAGTGCTGTGCTGCAACAGAAGTTGCCTCCAAAGCTTAAAGATCCTGGAAGCTTCACTATTCCTTGCACCATCGGAAACTTGTCGTTCGACAAGTGTTTATGTGATTTAAGAGCTAGCATCAATCTAATGCCCTTATCTATCTTCAAGAAGCTTGGTCTGCCTGTTCCGAAATCAACATACATGATATTGCAACTAGCTGACCGTTTCATCGCTTATCCACGAGGTATAGTGGAGGATGTCTTGGTCAAGGTGGATAAACTCATCTTTCTTGCTGACTTTGTAATTCTTGATTTCGAGGAAGATAAGAAGATTCCCATTATCTTGGGAAGACCATTCTTGGCTACAGGCCGAACTATGATCGATGTGCAAAAAGGAGAGCTTTCGATGAAGGTTTATGATCAAAAGGTCACTTTTAATGTGTTCACGGAAATAAAGTTACCCACAGCTAAAGAGGAGTGCTTTAAAGTAAAGCAATTGTAGGTTTTGAATGCACCTCCGTGGAAGAGGAAGTTGGATATGCCATTCAATTCTCTTGGGTTAGCAGAGCTAAAAATTTCTCAGGAGCGTTTTGAACCATTTATTCAAGAAGATCCCACAATTGAGCTCAACCGAAAGCCAGATCACTTGATTTATTCATTCTTAGGTGCACCCCATGATAAGGGGTTGGGATATATTTTTGATGATGTAGAGAGTGGCTGGACGGATCTTCTAGTGCCTACAGAGGGTTCTTGTCATGTGCCACAAACAGTTGAGGTTTGGTCTTAGTGATGAGCAATACAGGCGAGTAATTAGGCGTATGGAGGCCATTTACGACATTCACCATCATTTTGCTGAAGATTTGACACACGCTTTCGGTACTATTTTCCGAGACACAAGTGGCGAGGTTGATTGGCCACCTGATCCTCCACCCGAAGAGGGTGACTCTCCTGCTAATTAGGTATGCCTAAAATCCTTATTATTACCTTCAATGAGGAAATTGAAAATTTTAAGTTTGGGGGTGATAATGTAAGGATTAGTAGTGTGTGTCCATATAGATTCATATAGATTCATATTGCATGTTTAGTTTAGTTCATTCATATTTTTGCATGATTGTTCATTTAGGACATATTTGTTTATTTTTATGTGATTTCATATAGTTACATTTCCATGCATATTTAGCATGATCCCTTAAGATGAACTATGATATTTGATAAGTTGATGTTGATTTGAGTGTGGTGATGACGAATAGAGGGATGTTTAAGTCTTAATGAATTGATTTGCATGCCAGAAACAAACATTTTCACAAAGTCTTATAGGGTTGCTTTTAATCTAGATCATGATCATACTTGTTTGTTGTTGAGATTTAATCACTTGGTTATATTTAAAATTTGTGATATTCTCGTAATGACGTAAAAACACTGATTTTTTTTATTTGGAGAAAAACTTGGATTTCATTGCTAGTTGTTGTAAGGCTAGGCGTCAAATGGCTAGTAACCGGCTCATATTTTTATGAGTAGTCTAGGGTTGAATGAGATGAAGCGAAACGCACTCATTCAGAAATTGTTGAAAAAAAAAAGAAAAAAAAGAAAAAAAAAGAAAGAAAAAAAGTATGTGTTTATGCATAATTGATCAATAGTGAGCTCTTTAATACTCGAGTTATTAAGTTCTAGGGGACTTTGTGCCTAGTGACCTAAGGCTTTTATAGTATGGGATCCGCTAACCTAACGCTCGCTACATGGGTATTATTGCATAAGTCTTTTGGGACCTCATTCATTGCACGATCAAATAATCATCTTTGCTATGTGTTCAATAATAGTGTGAATCCTTGTATAACTCTAGTAGAAAGGAGGTGTTGTGAGTCATAATGCGTTTATTGTCTATTCTGTTTATAAACTTTTGATTGTTTCGATGATAGATAAGTTATGGTTATTGATCTAATATCGAGAGTATATCTGTTAAGCATCCACACACGCACGTTTCTGGTTTGTGAGTTGGTTTATGGGATTTATTTGAACTATGTTTCAAGTTATTGCATTCTTAGAGGCATTGGCTTATTCATTTGGTTATGGTTATTCTGAGGGGATCGATTGCATTATCATTTAGTTGCATTCACGTAGTTGCATTCATGCATTAGGTTTGTTTTGTAGCTTTGAGTCTGTTTATGCTTGAGGACAAGCATCGATTCAAGTTTGGGGGTGTGATAAGTGGATTTTATATCCACTTGGAACGCTTTATTACAAGCTTAAATTGGTGTTTTGGACTCAAGTTGTTGGTATTTTGATGTGTTTTTGTGTTATTGCATTTCAGGTATCAGTTATATGAAGAAATGAGCTTTTAAAGGAAATATGATCAAAAGTGATCAGATTTGGAAGCCAAGTCCATTGTCAAGTTGTAGAGAATCTTGTTAGCTTCGCGTAGGCAGTTGAATCGCCTAATTCTGACGAGTAGAACTCAAGTTATGGCCAAAACAAGATTCATCAGAAATTTTTCCAGACAGGAGCTGAGCAGCCGCCCAGGAGAGCTGAGCGGCCGCCCAGAAGAGCTGAGCGGTCGCCCAGGAGAGCTGAACGCCCGCCCGGAGAGCTAAGCGGCCGCTCAAGGCGCGGATGGTCGCGGATTTCGCTGAAAAAGTTTTTTTTAGTGGAATTTGACGATTTTAAGGGTCCAGGTCCACTAGGGGCGTATATATACTTAAAAAAAAGGCTTTTCATCATCCGGGAAGATTGGGATACCAAGGAGAAGACCTAGAAGCACAGAACAACTCCGAAAAAGAAGATCTTATTTTCAACTTGTGATTCTTTGAATTAGTTGTAACTTTGGATGCTCGTTTTCGTTCTTGTTGAACCTAGATCTAGTTTATTCGTACTTTAATTATTATTCAGATTATTAAGACCTTGTTTTATACCATGCTTTCATTACAACCCATGGTGATGATGAGTTCGATTATGGGCTAATCGTTGTCATGGGGTTCTAGTGGATTTACTTATGAATTTCATTAGTTAATTATTTCGATATCTGGGTGTGTGGTGATTGATTGATATCCTAGTATTGGTTGTGCTTATTCGTCTTATGTACGTAGCTAACATATAAGATAGCGTGTTAATCTCTATTGAAGTAACAATGAATATAGAGGTTTAGAACTTTCCATGCTAGCATAGGTTCATGTATTGTATGCATGATTAGTGGGTAACTCTAACCATTTTACTTGCCCTATGTAATCAAGATAGATAACTTATGCTTAAACCGTTATGTTGTCAAATTCTATAGACATATAGGGTCTCAATATAATTGGTGCCTATTCAGCTTCTATCTCTTTTGTGGATGTCTGGTAGAATGGTACTCGTGCAACGAAAGTTGGCGTTTATCAGTTTCGTGTTATCTGATTAGCGTCATCACCATAACATGCTAAAGTTAAGAACGAAAAGGCTATTGAATGAAGTATTTAATGAAATTAGAATCCCATGATTGTCATATATATTAATTTAACCACAATTCTCTTAGTTAATGTTATTTAGTATAATCTCTTAGTTTAATAAAAACCCAATTTGTTATTTGTCTTAGCATTGAGCGATAACCATACATTATTTCTTAGGTGCATAAATTGAACTTAACCTAAACCAGTCTCTGTGGGAACGAATCTGATTTATATCTTATACTACTTGCGAACGCGTATACTTGCGTGAATATTCAACAATGTATGCACGCGCTAATAATTCACGCAAGTATACGCGTTCACAAGTAATATAGAATAAATTCTAGTTCGTTCCCACAGAGACTCAGACTAAATATGTTCAATTAACACTTACTCACAATGTATGATTACTTCTCAATGTCAAGATAATAACATGTAGATTTGATTAACTAATTATTAACTATAATTAACTACGAGAATTAAACACTTATTTGACACTTGAATTAACAATATTAAACACACATGAGATCATAACTTCATTACTACTTCCTTCAATAGTTATTGTTATTACCCTTAGCGTGTAACGGTGATGATATTAATCGAACAACACGAAACTGATAAAAGCCAACTTTCGTTGTACTAATACCATTCTACCAAACATCCATAATTAAGATAGAAGTTGAATAGGCATCAATTATGTTGAGACCCTATATGTCTACCGAATTTGACAACATAACGATTTAAGCACAAGTTATTCCTTATGATTACACAGGGCAAGTAAAACGGTTAGAGTTACCCACTAGTCATGCATACACATACATGAACCTATGCTAGCATGACAAGTTCTAAACCTCAAGATCCACCGTCGCTTCACAAGAGATTAACACCCTATCTTATATGTTCGCGACGCACATAAGATGAATAACCGCAACCTATGCTAGATGTCATACAATCATCACATACTAAGGTATTAAACAACTAACTAAAGAATTCCATAGTAATTCGTTACGACCCCATGATCACGATTAGCCCCTGATAGAACTCATCGTCACCATGGGTTCATATGAAAACATGATAATAACACACAAGATAAACTAATAAAAATACTTATTAAAACCAGAGTACGTCACAAGAGTAATAAGGTTCAAAGTAAAGAAAACTAGCACCCACTGATTCAACGAATAAAAGAATCACAAGAAAACGTATGCTTCCTCTTCTTCGTTGCGATGTGCTAAAACGGTCTTCTTCCTTCTCTCCTTGCTCCTTGATTTATACCACGATTCATATGTGAAACGTCTCTGAAAACTACTTATATAGAAGCCCCACAAGACCCAGCCATCTCAGAAGTCAGAAGTCCAACAGAATTAGAACTTTAAAAATCAGTATTTTAATTTATGCCCCTGAGCGGCCGCCCAGCAATCCTGAGCGGGCGCCCAGCTTCCTGAGCGGCCGCCCAGCCAGGCTGAGCGGGCACCTAGCCAGGCTGAGCGGGCGCCCAACAACTTAATGGAAAAATTATTATTTTGCTCCCGTTTTCTGCTGCGTTCTGCTCCTAACTTCCCACTTCCAATGCCAAGCACATACCTAGGCTTATTCCTGATGAAATCTCTCCACAAATGCAAGTAATATCCTGAAATACATAAACACTAGAAAAACGCATCAAATACACAAAATACTTGATTTCAAGACATCAATTCAAGACATTATAAGACGTTCTAAGTGGTATAAAATGCCACTTATCACACCCCCAAACTTAAATCGATGCTTGTCCTCAAGCGTCACAGACTCAAAAACAAAAACATGCATGAATGCAATCTACATGAAATACAGCGATCCCCCTCACAATGACTAAACCAACCAATTCATAACATCTCAACAAATGCAATTAGGCGAATTAAGATCAATCAAGTCATGCAAACTAACATACAATCGGAAACGTGGTGTGTGCGGATGCTTAACAGATATGCTTCGAAACTAGATCAATTATCATAACTTGACTATCCTCTAGGCAATCACATGATTATACGAAGAATAAATTATAGTCACAAAATTACTTATAACACTTCAAGATTACTGGAGCTTATTACGGAATCATGCTTTTTATTCAACACAACAACAAATGCTTATTTGACCGTACAATGAGTGAGGTCCACAAAAGACTTATGCAATGGCATCCATTTAGCGAGCGTTAGGTTAGCGGATCCCAGACTATAAAAGCCTTAGGTCACTAGGCACAAAGTCCCCTAAGAACTTAATAACTCGAATACCAAAGAGCCCACTCGTGATCAATTATGCATTAACTCTTATTTTTTTCTTATTTTTTTTTCTTTTTTTTTCTCTTTTTTTTCAAATTTCTAAGCAAGTGCATTTCGCTCCATCTTGCTCAACCCTAAACTACTCGTATAAAAATACGAGCCGGCTACTAGCCATTTGACGCCTAGCCACAATTAGAAATGAATTCCAATTTTTACTCCAAATTTTTCTTTTCATGCCTTTTATCATAAAGATCCTATCATAAATTCTAAGCATAATCAATAGATTAACCTCAAAAACCATCAAACCATGCAACAATCTAGTCCTTAAGCATACTCTAAAACTTAGTGAAATTACAAGTGTTTCTAGCATGCATGTCAACCTACAAGACTCAACATCACTCTAACGCTATCATTACACTCGCATCAATATCACAAATCAATGGGTAAAGCAATGCAAAAGGGATAATGGTATATGCATGAGCTAAATAACATGATAAATAAAGCTATAAAATAAAATAAAAAAACTATATGGAAAAAATATGCAATTATATGAACTAAACTATTATGAATATGCAACTACATGACACACACATAAAAATATTCCTTAACTACCACCCCCAAACTTAAAATCTTTACTGTCCCCAGTGAAGGTAGTATAAAGGAACACAGGGTAGTATACCTACTCGGAGAAATCATCATCATCACCCTCAGAGGGTGGAGTATCAGGAGGCGGATAAGCAGAGTCCTCACCAAAAACGGGCCACTGGATGTCAGCTCCAAGGCCTCTGAAAGTAGTCCCAAGTGCAAGGGTGAGCTCTTGAGCGAACCTACTCTGTGACTCATACATCGCATCCATCCTCCTTGACAGCCTCCTATACTGGGCATCAGCCATCCCAGCACCCTCCTGAGCTCTAGAAGAGCCTGCCTCATCACGACCCGACATAGCCATGGTAGCACCAGCTGCTGGACGTCCTCCTGGAAGACGATAAACCGACCTATGCTCCTCGGGCTCTCCACCCGTCCACTCCTGCATTGCATTCAGAGTCGCTGAATCAATAGGAGCGGCCGACATCTGTAATTGCTCGTGAGAAGGCCAATGAACTCCCACTGCTCGGCATAGCTTCATGACAGTAGATGCATAAGGGATGTTCATGTGCTTCGCTCCCCTTAAAAACTTCAAAATCCCCTGGTAGCTGAACCCACCAAGGTCCACATAATACTCCTCATTCAAAATACCCCATAACAACCTTGCTCGCTCAACTGTAACCTCATGTTCATGTGAAGTAGGCAGAATATTAGCACAAATAAAGGCATTCCATGCACGAGCATACATATTCATCGCAATCGCCGGAAAAGAATGATACTCGTTAGTTCCAGTCTTGAACTTCCAAACCGTGCCCAGCTGACAGAGAGTAGCACAAATCAAATCCAAATCAAAATCCTCAGAGGTCTTCTCATTCCAATTCTCCTCCGTGGGCTTCCGCTGTCGCTGTCCGATCACACGGCGAATCACCTCCGGATGATAATCCACAATAAGCCCACGAATAATAGTAAACACATTCTTTTCAGCCTTTGCGTTCGCATAAAACTCGCGAACCACGCTCATCGGAACCGCCTCCGACGACTCACAAAAAGAAATCCACCCTTTTTCAGCAATCATCAGAAACAACTCACCATCCCTCCCCGATGGTAAGAATCCCCTCTCCTTCAAAATCGGCTTAGCCAGAAGCCTAGTATACTCCTCCTCAGCAGCCCTATCAAACAACCGAGGTCTCGCAGCAGTTCCCCTCGAATAATCAGCAGTAGGAACGGTGCTGCTATCAATAGTTCGGGATCTCTTGGGTGCCATTGAAACTGAGAAAAAGTGTTTAAGAGTTGTGTTTTGAGTGTAGGAGAGAGTTTTAAAGTTGAAAGTATGTGGGAGTGTATATGGAGGAGTTGTATGTATATATAGGGTAGGAATTAGGGTTAAAAATTGAATATGAGTGGGGTTGTGAGGAAAAAATGTGGGTTATGGGAAAATAAATCGTGGGTTGTATTTTTGTTTTTGGATTTTTCTGATTTTTTTTTGGATTTTTTAGAAGGCAAATTTTTTTTTCCAACAGTCGGGGTCTGAGCGGCCGCTCAGCAAAGCTGCGCAGGCGCCCAGCATCCTGAGCGGGCACCCAGCAAAGCTGAGCGGGCGCCCAGAGGGTTTCTGGAAAATATTTTTGCTTGCCCAATTTTTCTGATTTTTTTGTGGTTTTGGATAGGTTACTAACTTCTAAGGGTTCTTATAGTCACAAACCTTGGGTTGCCTCCCAAGAAGCGCTTCTTTTACGTTATTAGCTTGACATAGAGTACCTCGATCAAGTTGACAATAAAACGGCACTAACCACTTCCCGGTTTGCCGTGTCCCCATACTAATGCTTCAATCGCTGACCATTAACCTTGAATGCTTGGCCCGGATCATTCTCAAAAATCTCCACCGCTCCATGTGGAAACACAGTTTTGACGATAAAAGGTCCAGACCACCTTGATTTCAACTTTCCAGGAAAAAGTCGGAGACAAGAGTTGAATAAAAGAACTTGTTGCCCCGGCACAAATGACTTAGGATATAGCTTCTTGTCGTGCCACCTTTTCACTTTTTCCTTGTACATTTTGTTGTTCTCGTATGCTTGGAGTCGAAATTCATTAAGTTCATTTAACTGAAGCATTCGCTTCTTCCCAGCTGCATCTAGATCAAGGTTCAACTTCTTCAACGCCCAATAAGCCTTATGCTCAAGCTCCGCAGGTAAATGACATCCCTTACCATAAACAAGTTGAAATGGGGACATCCCAAGTGGAGTCTTGTATGTTGTTCTATAAGCCCAAACAACTTCATCGAGCTTTAAAGATCAATCCTTCCTTGACGGACAAACAACTTTCTCTAGAATGTGCTTGATCTCTCTATTAGACACTTCAGCTTGACCATTCGTTTGCGGATGATAGGTAGTAGTAACATGATGATTCATATTGTAGCGCTGCATCATAGAAGTGAACTTACGATTGCAGAAATGCGACTCTTCATCACTTATGATTACTCGTGGCATTCCAAACCTTGTGAAAATCTGCTTATGAAGAAAATTCAACACTACCTTTGCATTATTTGTCAGTAGAGCCTTGACTTCTACCCATTTTGAAACATAATTGACTGCCAGCAAGATGTACTGATTATTGCAAGACGAGAAAAATGGTCCCATGAAATCGATTCCCCAAACATCAAAGACCTCGACTTCTAGCATCACATTTAACGGCATCTCATCCTTCCTCGTAAGATTCCCCACTCTTTGGCAATGATCACACCTTAAAATGAACTGATGTGCATCCTTAAACAAAGTAGGCCAGAAAAAACCTGCTTGGAGAATACGAGCTGTTGTCTTTTCACCACCATAATGTCCACCATAAACTGTGGAATGGCAGTCTCGTAATATCCCCTCCGTCTCACTGAATGGGATACATCTCCTGATGATCTGGTCAGCTCCTTGTCTAAACAAATATGGTTCATCCCACATGTACCACTTCACCTCATGCAGAAACTTATTCTTTTGAGCTGCATTCATATTAGGAGGCATTATATTGCTGACAAGATAGTTCACAATATCTGCGAACCATGGCTCTTCCTCCTGAACTGCGAACAACTACTCATCCGTAAAAGATTCGTTGATCAATGTCGTATCATGTGAAGTAGAATCGGGATTCTCCAATCTAGAGAGATGGTCAGCTACTTGATTCTCAGTACCTTTTCGATCCTTGATTTCTAACTCAAATTCCTGTAAAAAGAGCACCCAACGAATAAGTCTAGGCTTCGAATCCTTCTTTGAGACCAAATAGCGAATGGCAGCATGATCAGTGAATACTGTCACCTTTGTCCTAAGCTGGTAAGATCGAAATTTTTCGAAACCAAATACTATAGCCAAGAGCTCCTTCTCAGTAGTGGTGTAGTTCATTTGAGCTCCGTTTAGAGTCTTACTAGCATAGTAAACCACATGAAAAAGATTATTCTTGCGCTGCCCAAGAACTGCTCCCACCGCATATCACTCACATCACACATCATCTCAAAAGGCTCTATCCAATCAGGTGCCGTAATAACTGGTGCAGTTATCAAACTCTTCTTGAGAGTCTCGAATGCCGCCAAGCATTCATCATTAAATTTGAAAGGCACATCTTTCTCGAGCAAGTTGTACAATGGCTTAGATATCTTCGAGAAGTCCTTGATGAAACGCCGATAAAAACCCGCATGACCAAGAAAACTACGGAGTCCTTCACAGAAATAGGTGGTGGAAGATTTTCAATGACTTCCACCTTGGCTTTATCCACCTCAAGACCCTTGGTAGAGACCTTATGCCCAAGAATAACGCCTTCACGCACCATAAAGTGACATTTTTCCCAATTGAGCACCAAATTAGTTTCCACACACCTTTTGAGCACCGAACGAAGATTATTCAAACATTCATCATACGAATGTCCAAAGACAGAGAAGTCATCCATGAACACTTCGACATTGTTTCCAATCATATCAGAGAATATAGCCATCATACATCTCTGAAAAGTGGCCGGTGCACCACATAAGCCAAATGATATTCTGCGAAAAGCAAATGTGCCGAATAGACAAGTGAAGGTAGTCTTTTCTTGATCTTCTGGTGTAATGCAAATCTAATTATACCCCGAATAGCCATCTAGAAGACAATAATACTCATGACCGGCCAACCTGCCCCGCATCTGATCAATAAATGGAAGAGGGAAGTGATCCTTTCTCGTGGCTTTGTTTAACTTTCTGTAATCCATGCATACCCTCCATCATGTGACTGTTCGAGTGGGGATGAGCTCGTTCTTCTCATTGGCTACCACAGTAATACCTCATTTCTTAGGTACACATTGCACGGGGCTCACCCAAGAACTGTCAGAAATAGGATATATGATTCCTGCATCTAGCCACTTCAGAATTTCTTTCTTCACCACTTCTTTCATGATAGGATTAAGTCGTCGCTGTTGCTCAACAGTCGGCTTACTACCTTCCTCTAGTAGAATTTTATGCATGCAGTATGAAGGGCTGATCCCTTTGATATCTGCTATAGTCCATTCGATAGCCGATTTGAATTCTCTCAAGATCCTCAAGAGCTTGTCCTCCTCACTACCTGAAAGGTCAGATGCAATAATAACAGGTAAAGTAGATGCATCACCTAAAAAAGTATACCTCAAGTGTTCAGGAAATGGTTTAAGCTCCAAAGTAGGTGCTTCCTCAATAGATGGTTTGAGCTTTCCTTCAGCATTCTTGAGATCAGAAGTACCCAGAGATTCAAATGGCATGTCTAGCTTTCGCCCCCAAGGAGAAGCATTTAGATATTGTAGTTGCTCATTGCCATCCTCATCATCACTGTCAAAGTCCCCCACCAAGGCTTTCTTTAAGACATCAGACATTAGCATATGATCAAGTCCTGAAGTTACCGCAGAATCAATCAAATCCACCTTTAATCACTCCTCGTCTTCTGTAGGGAATTTCATCGCCTTGAATATATTGAATGTCACATCCTGATCCTGCACCAGTATAGTAAGTTCACCTTTCTGCACATCTATCAAGGTACGGCCTGTAGCCAAGAAAGGTCTTCCCAAGATTATGGGAATCTTCTTATCTTCCTCAAAATCCAAAATGACAAAGTCTGCAGGGAAGAAGAGCTTATCCACCTTTACTAACACATCCTCCAATATGCCTCGTGGATATGTAATAGAACGATCAGTCAATTGTAGAGACATGTAGGTGGGCTTTGGATCAGGCAAATTCAACTTTTTGAAGATAGATAATGGCATCAGATTGATGCTTCCTCCCAAATCGCACAGGCATTTGTCAAAAGAAAACTTGCCAATAGTGCAAGGAATGGTGAAGTTACCTGGATCTTTAAGCTTTGGAGGTAATTTTTGTTGCAGCACAGAACTGCACTCTTCCGTTAAAGCAACGGTCTCAAGGTCATCCAGTTTCACCTTTCTTGAAAGAATACTCTTCATGAATTTTGCATAACTAGGCATTTGCTCCAGAGCCTCAGTGAAAGGTATGTTGATGTGAAGTTTCTTGAACACCTCCAGAAACTTACCGAACTGTTTATCCAGCTTTTGTTGTTGCAATCTCTTAGGAAAAGGTGGTGGAGGATATAGTTGTTTCTCCCCTGTATTACCCTCAGGCAGAGTGTGTTTAACAGTAGTCTTCCTTGGTTCTGCCGCTTTCTCCTTTTACT
Source organism: Apium graveolens (assembly GCF_009905375.1). Classification (NCBI taxonomy): domain Eukaryota; kingdom Viridiplantae; phylum Streptophyta; class Magnoliopsida; order Apiales; family Apiaceae; genus Apium; species Apium graveolens. The sequence goes on along the minus strand of NC_133654.1, from coordinate 61,045,922 downwards.
TCTCTTCTTCATCAACAACTTCAGCTTCTCCATCTTTCTCTTTTTTAGCATCAGCAATTTTTCCAGACCTTAACGTAATAGCTTTGACTTGCTCTTCAGCTTCCTTCCTGCCTGGCACTTCAGTATCACTGGGAAGTGTGCCAGGTTGACGGTTGAGCATTGCATTGGCTATTTGACCGATTTGATTTTCCAAGGTCTTGATAGAAACGACCTGACTTTTGCACAACAACTTGAGTTCCTCGAAATCAGCACTAGAAGGTGGAGCAACACCTCCTTGTTGAGGATATGATTGCCTTTGAGCATAATGTTGTGGTTGCTGGAATCTAGGTGGATTAAACTATTTACTCACACCTTGCTGATATGGTTGTTGAATAGCATTCTGAGTATTGCTCCAGCTAAAATTGGGATAATTTCTGTTGTTAGGATGATAGGTAGCTGGCACAGGCTGCTGCGGTCGCTGATAATTGTTCACATACTGAACAGATTCATTCATTAGAGAACGCTGATCCGTAGCATGAGAACCTGCACAAAGCTCACAGACCATAGCTATCTGATTGACTCCATAGGTGGCTAAAGAATCGACCTTCACAGACAGCGCTTGGAGCTGCGCTGCAATAGTTGTAGCTGCATCAACTTCCAGAATACCTGCTACCTTCCCAGGCATCATCCTTTGAGTTGGGTTTTGATGCTAATTTACAGCCATAGTTTCAATAAGATTATAAGCCTCAGTATAGCTTTTGGCCCACAAGGCGCCTCCAGCTGCTGCATCGAGCATTGGGCCCCCAAACCATTATAGAAACCAGTGATCACCATCCAGTCAGGCATACCATGATGTGGATACTTTCTCAACATCTCCTTGTAGTGCTCCCAAGCTTCGCACATAGATTCTGTTGGTTGCTGCGCAAACTGAGTAAGAGCACTTCTCATAGTTGCAGTCTTCGCCATTGGATATAACTTCACTAAAAACTTCTGCGCAAGATCTTGCCAAGTAGTGATGGACCTAGCTTGTTCAGAATGTAACCAGTCCTTAGCTTTATCCCTCAGAGAGAATGAGAAAAGACTCAGCTTGATAGCCTCATCAGTCACACCATTATATTTGAAAGTACTACAGATCTCGACAAAATTCCTTATGTGCATGTTGGGGTCTTCAGTCGCAGCACCTCCAAAAGAAACAGAATTATGTACCGTCTGAATAGTGCCCTGCTTGATTTCAAAAGTGATATCCTGAATAGCCGGATGAAGGATGCTTGACTGAATGTCATCAATTTTAGGCCGAGAAAAGTCCATAAGAGCTGGATCTGCCGGAACTATACGGTCACCCATGATTATTGGTTCTTTCTGCACACTCTCTTTATCCGAATCTTCAAAATCTATCTTCTCCGGAATATCAAGAACTGAGTCTGTCTCCTCAGCCGTATCTAAAGTCCTCTTGCGTGTACGAGAACGTGTTTGCATAAACGCTCACTAAAGTACCTGAAACACAACCGGAAACAATAAGTAACACGTCTTAATCAATGAGTCCTAATGACCACTGATGGTAAGTACATAAACTAAACAAATACGTCGAGTCCCCGGCAGCGGCGCCAAAAACTTGTTAGGCGGAAAACACGCGATAATAATTCACGCAAGTATACGCGTTCGCAAGTAATATAGAATAAATTTTAGTTCGTTCCCACAGAGACTCAGACTAATTATGTTCAATTAACACTTACTCACCAATGTATGATTACTTCTCAATGTCAAGACAATAACACGTAAATTTGATTAACTAATTATTAACTAAAATTAACTAGGAGAATTAAACACTTAATTGACACTTGAATTAACAATATTAAACACACATGAGATCATAACTTCATTACTACTTTCTTCAATAGTTATTGTTATTACCCTTAGCATGTAACGGTGATGATATTAATCGAACAACACGAAACTGATAAAAGCCAACTTTCGTTTTACTAATACCATTCTACCAAACATCCACAATTAAGATAGAAGTTGAATATGCATCAATTATGTTGAGACCCTATATGTCTACAGAATTTGACAACATAATGATTTAAGCACAAGTTATTCCTTATGATTACACAGGGAAAGTAAAACGATTAGAGTTACCCACTAATCATGCATATACATACATGAACCTATGCTAGCATGGCAAGTTCTAACCCTCAAGATCCACCATCGCTTCACAAGAGATTAACACCTTATCTTATATGTTCGCGATGCACATAAGACGAATAAGCACAACCTATGCTAGATGTCATACAATCATCACACACTAAGGTATTAAACAACTAACTAAAGAATTCCATAGTAATCCGTTATGACCCCATGATCACGATTAGCCCATGATAGAACTCATCGTCATCATGGGTTCATATGAAAATATGATAATAACACACAAGATAAACTAATAAAAATACTTATTAAAACCAGAGTACGTCACAAGAGTAATAAGGTTCAAAGTAAAGAAAACTAGCATCCACTGATACAACGAATAAAAGAATCACAAGAAAACGTATGCTTCCTCTTCTTCGTTGCGATGTGCTAAAACGGTCTTCTTCCTTCTCTCCTTGCTCCTTGATTTATACCACAATTCATATGTGAAACGTCTCTGAAAACTACTTATATAGAAGCCCCACAAGACCCAGCCATCTCAGAAGTCAGAAGTCCAACAGAAATAGAACTCTAAAAATTAGTATTTTAATTTACGCCCCTGAGCGGCCGCCCAGCAATCCTGAGCGGCCGCCCAACTTCCTGAGCGGCCGCCCAGCCAGGCTGAGCGGGCGCCATCAACTTACTGGAAAAATTATTATTCTGCTACCATTTTCAGCTGCGTTCTGCTCCTAACTTCCCACTTCCAATGCCAAGCACATACCTAGGCTTATTCCTGATGAAATTTCTCCACAAATGCAAGTAATACCCTGAAATACACAAACACTAGAAAAAACGCATCAAATACACAAAATACTTGATTTCAAGACATCAATTCAAGCCATTATAAGACGTTCTAAGTGGTATAAAATGCCACTTATCACTCGTTGGAGGCAAGAAATGGAAGACCGATCTGGAATACATCGTTAAGGACAAGTATCCCTGAACTGATCAAAACCCTGACTCAACTCCGAAGAGAGGAGGACCTGGACAAAAATTCACTGAGTATGCTAAGAGAATGCTCCAAGGAGCCAAATTTTAATGGAAATCAAGAAAGATCGAGATAGTCATTGGCCTAAGCCCTTGAAGGCCGATCCCGCCAAGTTAGATAAGAGCAAGTATTGTAGATTTCACAAGGATGTTGGTCATGACACCGATGAGTGTAGGCAACTGAAAGATGAAATTGAGTTCCTTATTAGAAAAGGGATATTGAACAAGTACACTGGAGATGGAGGAGATAGGAGCAACAACGTGAGAAAAAACTTTGCCCATCGAAGAAGAGATCAAGAAGATCAGGGGCGAAATCCCCAACCTAGGGGACCGGTGATAAATACAATCTTCGGAGGACCACGACCCCGAGGGCCTGTGATAAACACAATTTTTCGAGGGCCAACTGCTGCTGGATTATCCAAGAACTCCGGGAAAGAGTATGCCCGAGAAGTTATGCATATTGTAGGGGAAGCCCCGAAGAGGGCCAGGACAGGAGTGACAATGTCTTTTAATGATTCTGATCTGGAGGGTGTGAAATTTACCCATGACGACCCGCTGGTCATAACCTCGATAATAGGGAACAGCCCGGTGAGAAGGGTCCTTGTGGATAATGGTGCTTCAATGGATATCTTGCTCCATGACACCTTTTTAAAGATGGGATATAATGACTAACAATTGACCCCAACCGACATGCCGATATATGGATTTGCGGGAGTGGAGTGCCCCGTAGAAGGGATAATCAAGTTGCCAACAACCATAGGACAGGAACCAAGGCAAGCAACTCAGATGTTGGACTTTGTGGTGGTGAAGGCTAGTTCGACTTAAAACGCTATAATGGGAAGAACAGGGATACATGCCTTCAAGGCAGTTCCTTCTTCCTACCATTCAGTTATGAAATTTCCTACCCGGGATGGGATCGGAGAAGAGAGAGGAGATCAAAAAATGGCTAGAAGATGTTATGTAGCCTCTTTGAGGGCAGATGGAGTTGGGGGGCAGGTTCTTCCTATTGAAGATCTGGATATCCCAGAGAATGATGAGAAAAGAGGAAAGCCAGTAGAAGACTTGGTTTCGATTCCTTTAGCCCCCGAGGTTCCTGAGAAGGTGACTTCTATTGGAGCCACACTCGAGGAGCCCCTTAGAGGGAAGTTGGTGAAATTTTTGCAAGAAAATAGTGACGTGTTTGCATGGTCAGCAGCTGATATGCCAGGCATAGACCCGGAACTGATTACTCACAAGCTGAATGTGGACCCAAATCAGAAGACAGTGAAGCAAAAGAAAAGAAGTTTTGCTCCAGAGAAGCAAGAAGCTATAAAACAGGAAGTAGAGAAACTCTTAGAGGCTGGTTTCATTGAGGAGATTCAATTTCTGAAATGGTTAGAAAACCCTGTAATGGTAAAGAAGGCCAATGGAAAATGGAGGATGTGTGTGGACTTCACTGATCTGAATGATGCCTGTCCTAAGGACTGTTTCCCGTTACCAAGGATCGATACTTTGATAGATGCCACTGCTGGGCATGAGATGTTCAGCTTTATGGATGGGTTTAGTGGATATAATCAGATCAAGATGCACAAGGATGACATTCCAAAGGTATCATTCATCACTGACTTTGGTGTTTATTGTTATCTTGTTATGGCATTTGGTCTCAAGAATGCAGGAGCCACCTATCAAAGGTTGGTAAATAAAATTTTAAAAGATCTTATTGGCAAGACCATGGAAGTATATGTTGATGACATGTTAGTCAAAAGTCTAGTAAAGACTGACCATATAACCCATTTGAGGGAAGCTTTTGAGGTCCTGAGATATCATAAGATGATGTTAAATCCTACGAAGTGTGCTTTCAGAGTAGGGTCTAGAAAGTTTTTAGGATTAATGGTCTCCAAGAGAGGAATCGAGGCCAATCCCGATAAAATAAAGGCAATCCTGGACATGGAACCACCAAAAACTATCAAAGATGTTCAGAAGCTCACAAGAAGGGTTGTTGCGCTGGGACGATTCATCTCCAAGTCAGGGGACAAGTGTTTGTCGTTCTTCAAGTCCTTAAAGAAGGTCAAAGATTTTGAATGGAGTGAGGAAAGCCAGAAGGCATTTTGAGGAATTAAAGAAATATATGGCTCATGCCCTGTTGTTGGCCAAGCCAACTTTGAATGAAGTTTTATACTTATACTTGGCCATTTCATAGAATGCCTTGAGTGCTGTATTGTTTAAGGAGGAACTGAAAATCCAGAAACCCGTATACTATGTCAGCAAAATTCTGCATGGAGCTGAGTTGAATTATTCAACTATTGAGAAGTTTGCTTTAGCCTTGGTAATGGATTCGAGAAAGTTGCGTCCTTACTTTCAGACTCATAAAATTGAAGTGCTAACAAATCAGCCCTTGAGAAATATTATTCACAGTCCCAAGGCTAGTGGGAGGTTGATCAAGTGGGCAATAGAGCTGGGAGAATTTGATATCAAGTATAAACCACGAATGGCAATAAAAGCCCAGGAGTTAGCTGACTTCGTGATGGAATGTACCATACCCAACCAAGAAGTCGAGGGGCAGGGAGATACCTTACCTCAAGACAAGGAAGTTGATAAGGGGGGTAAAGAATATGATAATAAGGAGAAAGAATATTGGGTGCTCTATTTTGATGGAGCATCAAAAACAAATTCAAGTAGAGAAGGTTTGGTTTTACAAAGCCCTGATGGGTTCTTGATTGAGTATGCCATGAAGTTAGACTTCCCGACCACAAATAATGAGGCAGAATATGAAGCTCTGATAGCTGGACTTGGCATAGCAGGGACACTTAGAGTCAAGAACTTAAAAGTCTGTGGAGACCTGAAGCTGGTCATATCCCAGGTAAAAGGAGAGTTTGAGGCAAAGGATTATACGATGGCTAACTATGTCCGCCTAGTAAGGGTTGTGATGACCCAATTCGACGAATGCCATATTGAGCACATTCCGAGGGAGGAAATGCTAAGGCAGATGCATTATAAAAGTTTGCTTCATCTGAGATAGAGGAAAGCTCAGGAAGTGTATACTTTCGCGTTCTGAAGACACGAAGCATTGATGTTAAGCTTGTAGCTCCTATAGGTCTAGGGACGTCATGGATAGATCCCATTAAGACTCATATTCAAACCGGATGGTTGCCAAACGATGCTACTGAAGCACGGAAGTTGGCTTTTGAGCGCTAAGGTACTCTTTGATAGATGGGATTTTGTATAAAAGATCTTTTGTGGTTCCCTACTTAAGGTGTCTCAGGCCCGATGATGCACACTTGGCTCTTGAAGAAGTACATGAAGGCATATGTGGGCAACACTTGGGGGGCAGAGCGTTAGCTCATAAGATAACCCGTTTAGGCTTCTAATGGCCGGAAATGGTGGCTGATGCCAAAGAATATGTGAAGAAATGTGACCGCTGCCAGAAGCATGCACCTGTCATTAGACAACCCCCCGAGATGCTGACCTCCATCAACTCACCTATCCCTTTTGCTATGTGGGGAATGGATATACTTGGACCTTTACCCATGGCCACGGCACAAAGGAAGTTCCTGATTGTAGCCATTGATTATTTTACTAAGTGGATTGAAGCCAAGCCTTTGGCCAAAATCACAACTAAGCAGGTTGCACAATTTCTGTGAGAAAATATCATGTGCCGATATGGAATTCCCCGCATCCTAGTCACTGACAATGGAACACAATTCAACAATGAGGAATTCAAAAAGTATTGTGAGGAGAATGAAATTGAATTACGATTCACCTCCGTGGCTCACCCGCAAGCCAATGGGCAAGCGGAAGTTGCGAATCGGATAATCCTGGATGGACTAAAAAAGAGGATCGAGAAGTCGAGGAATAACTGGGTGGATGAAATACTCCCAATACTATGGCCTATAGGACTACCTGTAGAGTCACGACTGGAGTAACTCCCTTCATGTTAGCATATGGGGCAGAAGCAGTTGTTCCTGTAGAGATATCACATTCCTCCCCCAGGATTCAAGCTTTCAATGCTGAGGAAAATGAGGAAGGGCAAAGGTTAGCCCTGTATCTAATTGATGAAGTGCAAGATGATGCACATGCAAAAATAGTGGAATATCAGAAAAAGGCTTCATTCTACTACAACCTGAGGGTTAAAGAAAGGTTCTTCAAACAGGGTGACTTAGTCATAAGGAAGGTGGAAGCTTTTGGTGTAGGGCAGAAAGGGAAGCTTGCCCCAAATTGGGAAGGGCCATACAAGGTCAAGAGTGTTCAAGGTAGAGGAACCTATAAGCTTGAAACTATGGATGGTTTTGAAGTCCTGAGAACTTGGCATGCACAAAACCTGAAGGTTTACTATGTGTAAAATAGTTAAAGCACGATTCTCACTTGTTAGAGCGACAAGTAGGTTTAAAAGCACCTTGAAGCTTTACTTGCTTAGGATTTTTATAGAAGATATGTTTAGATTTTATCAGGGTTGAACCCATCTCATGTAAGGTATCAAGAATACCAAGTTATAATAAAAAGCGTTCGGCTTAATCTAGCCTATTTGATTGATGCATTGTGAAGGATAAAACCAAGTTATAAATTTGAGTTTGAAAACTCGGAAAAAACACGATGATACTTGGACAATACAAGTGAAAATAGTAAAAGTCAATTACAAAGTTCGATATTGTCTAAAAAAGAAAAATACATAATAATGCAAAGAACTTAGGCCTTAGAAGGCTCAGATTCTTCAGAAACCACTATCCGAAGTCTCCTCGGACGTCTCTTCAGTCGGTCCCTCGGAAGTCTCTTCAGAAGTCTCCGTAGAGGTTTCCTCGGAACTATCCTCGGACGCTTTGGATGCCATAGGGGACGCTAGTTTTGGAGGCTCTTCTACCCTGGCCTTCTTTATAATAGGCTCAATCTCCTCCTCAGAAGAAGATTCCTCCTCTTCAGAGCTGGATTCAAACTCCTTCCTTTTTTGGCCTTGGCCCTGACTTTCTGAGGGAGCTCTAACCGGGGACACTGAAGGGCCATCCTTAATCAGATTGGCGAGTTTATCTGCAACGCCCCCAAGTGTTAGGACTTGCACCGGGAAAGGGAAGGAAGATTGTTCAAGGACCTCAGGAAATTCGTCCTGGATAGCCTCTACAGCAGCGTCCCAGCCTTCCTTATAACTGACTGGATGGAGGAGGGCATCGTGCTCTACCATTAAATCCTTGAATTCTTGAGTATCCATCTAGCCGTCAAAGGCTTTGTCTTTTTGAGCCTTGAGAATAACAATCTCAGCCCTGGCCGTTTCAAGATCAGAAATTGAGGAGGCAAGTTGGGCTTCAAGAGCCTCAATACGCTGGTTAGCCTCCTCTGGGTTCTTGTTTGTGTCTTCCAGACCAACTTTCCAAGCCTTGGCTTGGTGAATTGCCCCTTGAAAGTGGACGTTCACCTGCAAGAGACAAAGGAAAAGTGAGAAACAAGAAACATTCCGGCAGGAAGCTATAGATATTAAAAGAAAAAGACGTACCGTAGCCAAGGCCTGAGCTCCGAAAAGCTCGTTATCCTCCAAGTCCACTTGAAGGACAAGATCATGATAATCCAAATGGTATGCATAGACCATTCATTGGGAAGCGCTGTGTTGCCAATAATCGAATCCTTTCCCCGGATTCCCCAAGCGGGTTGGAAGAAAGCCCCTGGTTTTTTTTTTGTACATAAAGGTTGGCTGGGGCCTTCCTCGCCTGCTTCCTTCGCCTGGACTAGGAACTCCAGGAAGCGATCCCCGAGGCGCGGGTCTTTGAAGACCTTCCCGGTGCGTTTCATCCTGGTCGTTTCCAGGTCTTTAGGCTTTGTAACCTCTTCGATCTTCTCAGCCACTGCAACAAATAAGATAAGTAAATTGAGAAATTAGCAAAGTAAAAAGTGGGAGAAATGAAGATAACTAGAGAAGGAAGGAAACATACTCTTTTTAGGAACGAGAGAAAGGCCACGTTCTACAAGAACGGTCTCCCTGATAAGATCCCAAGAGTGGGAAGTCCCATTATCTTGAGTAAGGAGGTTGAAGGCCCTGGTCTCCTCTTCAGATAAAACTATATCATTAGGGCTCCCATCCACAGCTAACCCAAAAGACGAACAAAAGAGGGTGCCCCAATCACCGACCTCCCAAAGGACGTACATAAAATCCTTTTTCCACCCCAAGTTATTGTCAGGGATGGACTTCTCATTCACTATGTGGGGAACAGTGGGGCATTGGTTCAAAGAAACCCACCCCGGATTCTTGTCGGGGCTGTTCTTGAACTGAAAGATTTTTCTGAATATAGCAACCGAGGTAGGGACGTTGTGCTTGGCGCATTGTGACAAGTAGCAAAGAATCAACCTCCAAGAGTTTGGAGGGAGTTGGAAAGGGCTGATGCCCACATCAGCTAGCAGAACAGGGATAAATGGGTGAAAGGGGAGTCTGATACCTGCCCTTAGAGTGTCCCTGTAGACGCATAGAGCATCTTTCTTCCATTGACAGGCCCTGTCAGCCGGACCCGCAAGAACCAACTTGATGGGTTCTTTGATTTTGAAACAAGTACTCAACTTGTCTAGCTCCTTTGGATCCTGGAAGACACTGATGTGGTCGTGCACGTTCAGATGCGTGTCATACGGGTACTCATCCCCTCGGATGTTGATCATATCAATCAAGGAAGTGTACCTTGATCGAATGGGGAACTCATTAGACTTTTTGGCCACGTTCATCTTGGCCAAACGAGTCATTCTCTTATCAGCCATCTGAAAAAAGGGCGCAAAAGAAGACAATTTTAAAACACAAGCTATGCAAAAACGAGCAAAATAAAAGAAGAGAGAAAGGTATTTTACCTGAAGTAACGCTGCAAAAATGGGCTGGCTTGCTAAGTGAAGATTTTGGGGCTCAAAAAGTCCGACCTACAATTATTTCTCTGAGATCTTTAGGAGAAGAAAAAAGGAAGGTAATTCAGAAATGAGAAAGTGAGAAATGAGTGACCCTAGTTACTCCTTTATATAGGCGGAAAAGGGAAGATGAAAAGGCAGAAAAGCCCATTAAGCTGAAAGCCCAAAGAAAAAGCCCAAATTCTGGAATGTTCCAGAATATCTTTAGAGTTATTAAGTTCTGGGACCTTCCAGAATATCTTCAGGCCCAAACAAGGCCCAAATCCAAAAAGGATTTGGAAAGTGAAGGCCCAAACAAGGCCCAAATTCAAAAAGGATTTGGAAAAGTGAAGGCCCAAACAAGGCCCAAATCCAAAAAGGATTTGGAAAAGTGAAGGCCCAAACGAGGCCCAAATCCAAAAAGAATTTGCAAAAAGGCCCAAATAAGGCCCAATCCAAGTTGGATTAGGATAGGCCCAACAAAGACCAGGATTAAGGTCGAAATTGAGGTCATAAATCCTATTCAAATTCTTTCGAGCAGGCACCCGAAAAATACGGGTTAAAAAGACTAGAATGGAGGTCGAAGTTGAAGTCGTGGATCCAGTTCAAATTCTTTCGAACAGAAGCCAGAAAAACACTTATCAATAAGACCAGGATTGAGGTCGAAATTCTGGTCATAAATGAAGCATGAAACTTTTTGAGGAGGACCAACATCCAGGTCGTAGGTTCGACTAGGATCCTGGTCGAAATCCAGGTCGTGGAACCTAGTCGAAATCTTTCGACCAGGAATCAAATAAGGACGGAAATCTCGACCAAAATCCAGGTCGAAGGTTCGACTAGGATCCTGGTCGAAATCCAGGTCGTGGAACCTAGTCGAAATCCTTCGATCAGGAATCAAACAAGGACGGAAATTTCGACCAAAATCCAGGTCGAAGGTTCGACTAGGATCCTGGTTGAAATCTAGGTCGTGAAACCTAGTCGAAATCCTTCGACCAGGATTAAAAGGCTGGCCCAAATTTCGACTAGGATCCTGGTCGAAAAAGGGGTGAAAATTAGAAAATGTTTTTGAAAAATTGCAGAAAATTTGGAAAATCTCGGAAGTAAAGGGAAAATTCCTAAAAAAAATACCAGAAAATTCCTAAAAAGAAGGAAAAGGTAAGAAAATAATAGGGAAGTTTTTAAACAACCCTGAAGCCACGTACAAGGCAAATCATTGTAAATGTGTAGGTCGCTCCACACTTTACACAAAACAATACCCTGTAAGGGAATGAGTGAACTTAACTTTTGCGAAATCTTATACGATTTCCCAAAAGTTGGGGGTAAATGATAAAGGATAAATAAATCCTGATTACGTAATTAAATATTATATTAATTACAAATGATTTGGGCACCTAAGCCCAATAAGAAGATGTATGACATTCAGACCAAAAAGGTTAACACATTGATCAGGCCCGATGGACCAGATCGGGCCTGATGGAACAACGAAGGCCTAAAACCCTGAATATTAATTAATTTTATAATTAATTAATAAGGAAAAAATTAGCTATTAAGAAGAGTCCCAATAAGGACATAAATCCTTGCAGATTAGCCTCCAAGGGACCTAGAAGGATAAGGAATCAGTTTCCTACCATTTAGGACTTCAAAGTCCATTCTAATTTTGAGACTTGACTACCAAGTCTCTTATACCAAGTCCAATTCAAGGACTCCCAACATCTATATAAGGGGCCACACCCCACAATTTAGAACTACATTTTTGACTTGATCCTTGGCAATCAACAAGGTACGTAGGCATCTTTTTAAGGTAGATTGAGTCACGAAATACAAGAGTAATCAAATCGAGCCTCGAAGCTCACGTTCCTTAGTAATAAACATAACAATTATATACCTTAGTTTTTAATCCATAACACCAAGCAACCAACCTCTTCCATAAACATAAATATGGTTTATTTAAGCTACGTTTATGTGTGCTTGTTATTTTAGGCCACGTTTGTGTGAGCCATGTTTTGTTGATTTAAGCCACGTTTGGTGTGCTATTATTGGTTTTGATCGTTTTAGAACCCCGATTTTACTCTAGTTTGCATATTGCCTTTGTGTTCTACAACCCCGCTACGCTTGTTCTACCACATTATTGAGTAGTCCCAGAAGGTTGTTTAAACTAGTCCCAAGAAGCTATTTGTTAGTGTTTGCTATTATTCTGGGTAGTTTTTACAATTTTCAAAAAGCAACTTTAGATCGATACTTTCTGTAGCATATTGGTGTTAGTTGTTGTTGGTATTGTTGAGAAATGGAAAGACCAGGAAAGCTTACTTCTGGCAGACCATCTGCTAGTACTCAGGTCCAGGAGCCAGACCACTCCCAGGCCCTTGATCGAGGAGCCGAGAGAGAACCATTCCAGGAGCAAACAGTGCACACTCCCGTAGTGGAGAGAATCGTAAACACCAGGTACGCCAGAAGCCTTATTGAGCTTAACCAATACAAATACACCAATGTCCCGGTGGCCGAAGAGCACATGGTCAACCTTACAAGTGATGAACTAGCAGAAGCAATCAGACTCTCCAGGCAGAAGCAAACCCGACTCCAGGAAGAAGCCGAACTTAAGGAGGAACCGGAGGAGTCCGGAGACTCCCAGCAATCTAAAAGATTTGTGTTTGACCGAATTGGAGCCAAGGGGAAGAAAAGCAAAAAAGATCAAGGCAGTAAAAAAGAAACAGAAGCTGCTAAGCAGAGAAAGTTGGAAGAGGTGCGAGAGCAAATCAGGAAAGAGGAAGAAGCAAAGCTTGAGCTAAAGTTCCAAAAGAGAACGCAGCTAAAAGAAGAGAAGCTACTGGCCAAGTCCAGGAGCATGAGAACCCGGAGAGACCCTACTCCGGAGCTGATTTCTGATGATGAAGAAGAATAAAAGCAGAAGGACCTGAAAGATATGATCTATGAATTACAGAGAAAGATGGACAGAGATTTAGGAGTAGAAATTGGAGAAACATTAACTCCCTTCAGCCACTCCTTGGAAGCCATTCCCCGTCAGCGGAACTTGAAGCACTACAACTTTGCCTCATTTGATGGTCTAGGAGACCCAGAGGAGCACCTGAACTACTTTGAGCAGATCGCACAGATATATTACTACAATGACTTGACGAAATCAAGGTTCTTCGCTTTAACTCTTAAGGGAGGGACCCAAAGATAGTTCAGCAAGATCCCCTCCCGCAGCATCCATAGTTGGAAGGAGTTTCGCGCTTCCTTCCTTCGAAGATTTTGAGCAAACAAAATGCACGAAATGCACATGTATCACCTGGAGACAATTCGGAAGCATGATAATGAGTCCCTCTCTGCATACATGCGCCGGTTCCAGGAAGCAATCAACAAAGTCTTGATCTTGGATGAGAGAGAAGCTTTGAGCATTTTCAGGAGAAACTTGGACCCAAAGCACAATGAGAGATATATCGTGGAGCTAATCAATAAGGAGCCGCAAAGTCTGGCAGCGGCTTACTCCATGGCTGTCAGATTCATAAAAGAAATAGATATGCTCCAGGCAATGAGGATGACCCGGAATGGGGGGTTCAGAAGTAAAAACACTGATGACCGATCGAAAGGGAGTTACCATCAGGATAAGAAGTTCAAGCAAAGCAACCAAAGCCAAGAAAGATAAATTACTCCGGTTTTCCAGAGACTTGGTCCTAAGCAGGAGTCAAACAGCGATCCAGGACCCGCGAAGCAACCCCGGGAGCCGAAACAGGAGCCGGACTGGACTCCTCTCAACATGACCCGGGAGGAAATCTTGAAAGAGGTAAAAGACAAGCCTTTCTATTATCCTCCGAAACCAATGCAAACTCCTCCGGAGAGCAGGCCTTACAATAGGCAGTGTGATTATCATGAGAATGGTCACAAGACTGAGAACTATTTATCACTCAAGTACTTCATTGAGGACCAAGTTAAGAAGGGAAATATAAACAAGTACTTAGTCCGGGACAACAATAACAGGGGGGAAGCGCAGAAGATAGGAAATAATATAGTCAATATAGTCCTAGGAGGCTCCCACTCCCCACCTCGGAGCCTGGACTTCGGTAAAGAAGTGCTCTCAATCCAGTCACTCCCAGACATGGTGATATCCTTCAGCAGTAAGGATGACGAAGGAGTCAACCATCATCACAATGCATCTTTGGTTGTCACTTTGGACATCTTTGATAATGAAGTAAGAAGAATGCTCATAGACAATGGTTTCTTAGTATATATTCTCTTCAAGCACACAGTGGATCGAATGCAGTTAGGGAGCGTTCGCTCAAACGAGTGCCGGAAGGACCCACTCTATGGGTTCGGCCACAACTTAGTCCCGATCCAAGGAACTTTATATCTGCCAGTCATTTTTGGAACTGCTCCTAACCAAGTGACTCATGTAATCAAGTTTTATGTGATCAACGCTCCTTCGTCATATAACAGAATCATTGGTAGATCAACTCTAACCATGATGCAAGCGATAACTTCAATCTCCCATCTCAAGATCAAGTCCCCAACCCCGACAGGAGTCGGGGAAATAAAAGGAGATTATGGAGTTGCTGAAACATGCTACACCCAGGGGTTAGTGATGGCAGAAACCCACCAGGACAACAAAAGGAAGGCAACAGTCCTTCTCAACCAACAAAGCATGAAGAAGCCTCGACCCCGGATAAGGGAAGAAGCAACAAAATAAGTACAACTCATTGAATCAAGTCTAGAACGAGAAGGAAATATAAAAAGTCCAGAAAGACCGGCAAACAACCAAGTCATGGTAGTCGACAAAGCAAATCAGGTCCTAGACCAAGTTAGTCCTACCATACAAGCAACCAAAGAATCTGAACAAGTGAACTCCTATCTAAAGAATAACTCTGAGTCCCGAATTCATCAAATGGTTTCAAACAAAGAACAAGCAAAAATCAAAGCTGCAGTCGAAACAGAAGAAGTCCAGGTTAATGAAAGCAATCCTAGCAAAAAGGTGAAAGTTGGGTCAGGACTCGAGGAGTCCTTCAAGGAAAGATTAGTGTCCCTGCTCCGGGAGTACAAAGATGTTTTTGTGTGGAGTCCAAGTGACATGCCCAGACTACATAAGTCCATAACAATGCACAGCTTAGATGTCAACCCCAATAGGAAACCAGTCAAACAGAAGAGAAGGAATTTTGCCCCGGAGAGGGAAAAAGCCATAGACGAAGAAGTGGAGAAGCTACTCAAAGCAGGAATAATAAAAGAAATCAAATATCCAGAGTGGCTAGCTAATGTTGTTATGGTGAAGAAGTCCAACGGCAAATGGAGAATGTGTATGGACTACACTGATCTGAACGATACATACCTGAAGGACCCATACTGTAACGACCGAGAATTTTGCGTCGTAATTAAGAAAGTAAAGTATGTGTTATGCGATGAGATTATGTGATTAAGTGGTGATTATTTGTCTTATCTGTATACTAGAGTTAAGGAGCGTGGATAAAAATGTTCCATTTTAAAGAGTCAGCTTAGAAGTCGAGCTATGGTTTCGGGCCGTCAGGTAGAACGGAACCCGTACTAGTATGAAAATTAAATAATATAAAATGTGAATTATATGAGAAGTGAATGAATAAAGTATTTTATCTTAAGAAACGTGTTGATTGGTAAAGATAATGAGAAGCGTAATCGAAACGCTGAGCGTCGGGCCGTCAGGCTGAACGTGACCCGGTAAGCGTAAAAGAGGATAAAGATTTAAGAGTGATATATTCTATGATCAGACCTGATTCGTTATGTGACTATATGCATGTGATTGCTTGACTGTGTGCATGATTATATGTTCTGTGTCAATTTTTGTGAATTTTAAAGGAATTATGTGATTTAAGTAAAGGTTTAATTAACCTTCGTGCATTTTTATAAAATCATCTGAGATGGATTAAAACATGGGAATTATTTTGTTATCTTCATAGAGGTCCTAGAGACTTTTTAAAAATAATAAGTGAATTTAATTGTTGGACCTTGCATTTTTAAATCGATTTTATGTGGAAAAGGTATTTACTAAAGCGAGTTTGCGAAATTCATATAAAATCAACCGCTCGCTCAAATTCTTATTATGAGTAATGGATAAAAAGCTAATTTCAAGGCCTACGCGTTAAAAATGTCATTTTCAATAATTCTTGACTTTTCGAGAGAGAAATATTTTTATTTTGAATTTCATTGCAATTAAGTAAAAAGAGAAACAAAATGCAAATTAAAAAGGGGGTTAGTAGATTACTATTTTACCCTTATTTGGTGGAGTGTAAAACACTCCTTCCCCCCCATTTTCTTCTTCTTGCCGTGCACTCACTCTTTTCTCTCCTCTTTTTCTTTCACTCTCTCTCTCTCTCACTCGAACAACTCTCTCTCGGCTCTCTCATCAATTTCTCTCGGTATCCTTCCTTTTTCCTTGATTAAACTCATCAATCATCCCTAATTATTCATGATAAACACTTATGTATTGGTAGAAGTATGTGCATGTGTGTATTGGTGCTTGCATGCCGAATTGTGTGTGTTTTGGGTTCGGTTTCAAGCCAAGAACCGAGGGCTTGCTTGATTAGTTCATGTTCTGTGATTAACGTGCTGAAATTAGATTGCATGTGGTGTTGTTGCATTGGTTTTGGTTAAGAAGTTGGGGGCTCATGGTTGGACACCCTCGAATGAGGGCACCACCGAGATGCCGCCGCCAATTGTGATGAACTCCGGTGAACCAGTGGTGAGCTATGATGTTAAAAACTGAGCTCTAGAACCTTAAGATCAATTCTTTATGTTTGCATGTGGTGTTTGATTGAAAAAGGCCGAATGGCCATTATAATTTTAAAAGAAATCAAGTTGATTATGGTTAATTGCATGATTTAATGATTTGATGTTAAGAAATAGGATGATTTATGATTCAAGGAGTAAGAATATCAAGTTGCATGTCTTGTTTTTGAAAAAGGCCGAATGGACTTAATCCTTAAAGTTGTTTGATTTGAGTAAACTTGTTTAAAGTAATAATGGATTGTTATTAGCTTGAAAAAGAAATGAAATTATTGATGCATGCTAAGTTAGGTTCGAATTTTTATGTTAATAAGAAAGGGAATTGATTTTTGTGAGATAATCTTGGTAAACGCTAAGTATGAATAGCCTAAAAGTGATTGCATGTTAGTTTTAAAAAGGATCAAGATGTGCATGTCAATTATTTGTCCTTGAGATGTGAATTTGAGTTATTGCCGAATGAAATTGAGTTAAAATAGATTAATTTGATGAATGAATGGATGTATGTTGTAATTTAGATAAAAATCAATTGTGTTAAGGAACTTAGTTGGCTTACGTGATAAAGATAAAGTGTTTGATATCGTGCTAAGTTGAAATTGAATTGCATGTGAGCATGTATTTATGTTTTGGTTCGAATGGTTGTTGATCAAGAAAATGGTGCTAGTTTAAATATGGAATCATGTTAGAACTAAAGTTGTATGGTGTAATTTTTGAGAAATTTGATTGTATATGTATGATTATGGTTCGGATTTCTATGATTAAAAGAAAGGAGAGTGGTTCTTTAAAGGTTGTTAAATGAGATACGTGTTTATATGAATTAAAGTGAGTATTTGATTGATTTTATGGTGGTATTTGCAATTAGGCCGAATAGGCCATATGAACTTAAGGTCAAAACTTGGTTTTTGATAATCAAATATGAAATGATTGGATGCGTATATATGAATATCTATGGATTGTTTAGTTGATTGTGTTATGTGGTTCGAATTTAAGGAATAAAAGAAAAGGGAATGAAGTCGATTGATATAAGTGATAGTATGCACGTAAATGTTTGGTTATAAATGGGTCTAGCACTCGTAAAAGAGTCGTGTTAGTGTGATTTGAGAAATAGCCTAGGTCAAGCGAGTACGCTTTGACTGCTAGGAATATAAGGATATAAAAACTATGAGAAAGGATTGTGCTATGTGCTGTGTGCTTATTTGTATAAGCTATACTCGTATAGTTCGAGTCAAAGATATAATCGAGTTATCGTATAGAGAGATTGTTCCGGGAACGAGAGTTGGGAATCTAATTAAGATTTCTGGTTTTTATTGTAGATTCGGAGCGTGAGGGCATTCGGGCTAGGAAAGGGAAAAGTATACTAGGTGGCAGTAGTTCAACCCTCAGGAAAGCAATTTCAGGCAAGTAACTCTGATTACTTGTATAAATGATTGTAAAGGAAATGTTGTTCATACCATGTAGAGTATTGAATTGTTAAAGTATGAAACCCTTGCTTTATGAAACCCTGATATTGATTTAAAGTACCCTTTGTTCTTGATAACCTGTTATTGATAATCCTATTGATTTTACCCGTTGATAATCTGCCTTTCTGTTTAAGTTTCCTATAATGCCATGATCATATTGAACCTTAAAATTATCTTGAATAACTCTGTTAATGATACCCTGTTTCTCTTGATCGCCCTAATGATCCCTAAGTTATTACTGATCCTTCAAATTTAGTACCTTATTATCCTTGATACAGAATTCTTGAGAATTGTTCCTTGCGTATCTTTGATTCACTCCCTGAAATTTGTTTCTTTAAAATCTGAATTAAGAATGAGTTTCGACTTGAAAGAGTCCGAATGATTTCAAAGGCTTGGTAATGATAAAATGAATTTTAGAAAACCTATTGTTTTCCAACTCAAGGTTTTCCAAATGAATTCCTGATGGATTGGATTGAGACGTAAGAGGCTAGTGGGACTAGTCCAGTCATGGTAAGAGGCTAGTGGGACTAGTCCAATTTAAGGCTGAAATTATGCCGAATGGTACCTTGAAGACCGGAATGGAGGTCGATACAGGCTGATCACCCGTATATAATGAAATGGAAAGATAAGTGATCCAATCAAGGGTTCTAAATGATTATTTAAAAAGGGAACTGAAACTTTTATTCAGTAAATTGATTTTTGGAAATGAAAATGGTTTATACTGTTTTGAAAAGAGTTGATTATGTTATTGTGGAGCTTAAAGCTCAGAACCCTGATTCCTGAAATTGTTGATCATATGAATGATTCTATACCTTGAAATACTGTTGCTTTCCTCTATCGAAAGATCTATTTTGATCCTATAATGAATTGTGATGAATGTCGGCTTTTGTCCTGTTTCGAGCTTTGTTTCCTTGAAAGCCCAACTATTCTTCGGATACCCTTTCCTTATCTCAAAGAAAACAAAAATAAATATATGGAAATCTGCCACCTAGATTAGCTAAAGTAGAATGCCCTAGTTGGTTCAAAGTATATTGAGAATTGATATTGTAGAACTGCTGTATAGTTACTTGCTGAGTTTTCTACTCACTTGTTTTGTCTTAATCTAACCATGGCAGTTAAGCAAGAAGATGGCCAGGCTTAGGCGCACTACTCGTAAGAGCGTACCTGGTGGTCCCTACCGTGTTGAGGGCTTCCAGTTGCCAGAGCAGGTAGTACAGGTTATGAGTGAGCTCGCGCCTAGTAAGAGGTGTTTAAAGATACAATGGGTTATCTGTCGGTTCCCAGCCGGAATCGATACTGATTATTTAATAATATTTTAGGTTTGTCAGTTATATTCTGTGATTGGTAGTTGTAATCTTGTCTCATACTTTATCCTGTTGATCCTGTTAGTAGTTAATCGGGGTTTATGCATATTTAATTAGTAGATTAGAGGTGTGTGAGTCCTCATTTCCTAACCCCGAGATTGAGGTCGTCACACATACCCTCTCCCCGATATTGATCAATTGATAGATGCCACTTTCGGACATATCATGCTAAGTTTCATGGACGCTTTCTATGGATAAAACCAGATCAAAATGAACCCAAAGGACATACCTAAGATAACATTCATAACTCAAAGAGCAGTTTATGCTTATGTGATACTACCCTTCGGACTGACAAGCACATGATCAACTTACCAGACAGCCATGAACAAGATATTCAAGTCCCAGAGTGGGAGGAACTTGGAGTGCTATGTCGATGACATGATTTCCAAATCAATAACTATACCAGGATATGTGGAAGATCTGAAGGAGTGCTTTGATAACCTAAGGAAGAACCAACTGAAGCTGAATCCGGAGATATGCACCTTCGGGGTAGGAGCAGGCAAGTTCTTAGGATTCGTGATCAACAATAGAGGCATAGAAGCCAATCCGGAGAAGATAAAAGTAATCCAGGAGATGAGGGCTCCCAGGACATAAAAAGATGTGCAGAAGCTAGCAGGATCCCTAGCAGCACTTAGGAGATTTTTCTCAAAGCTAGCAGAAAGGTGCTTACCGTTCTTTGATTTACCCAAAGGAGCAAGCAACAAGAAAGAGGTGAACTGGAGTCCAGAGTGCCAAAAGGCATTTGAGGAAATCAAGTCCTACCTCTCTCATCCACCACTCCTAACTAAAGCTCAGTCAAGAGAGCCTCTCTACTTATACTTGTCAGCAGGAGCACAAGCCGTAGGAGCTGCCCTAATCAGGGAAGAGAATGGAAAACAACAACCAGTTTACTACATAATCCAAGTCCTCAAAGACGCAGAAACAAGATACCCAAGATTGGAGAAGTTTGCCTTTGCCTTAGTCACAAATTCAAGAAAACTCAGGCACTACTTCCAAGGAAGAGAAATTAGAGTGGTGACAAATCAGCCCCTAAGGAAAATAATTCACAAGCCAGATGCCTCGGGAAGACTTGTTAATTGGGCTGTGGAGTTGATCCAGTTCAATTTAAGCTTCATTCCCAGGACTGCCATTAAAGCTCAAGCACTTGCAGATTTCATAATCGAATGCAACTTCCCAGAAGAAGAGCCAGAACCAATGGACATGGATCCGGAGCTAGAAAAAGATGCAAGTTCGGAAAGCTGGACCTTGAAAGTAGATGGTTCTTCAACAAGCGAAAGGTCGGGAGCCAGACTCATACTCAAAAGCCCTGAAGGATTCACGATTCAAACAGCTATATCTTTCAGCTTCCCCGCAACAAACAATCAGGTAGAATATGAGGTGTTGATTACAGGACTAAAGCTCTCCAGGACTCTGAGGGTCCAGGACTTAAAAATCTACAGCGACTCCCAGATAGTGGTCAAGCAAACAAATGGAGAACACATAACAAAGGACCCTACTCTGTCAAAGTACCAAGCACTGGTTCAAAGCTACTTAGCCTCAATACCAAACCATCAAGTCCTTCAGATATGTCGAGAAGAAAATGAAGAAGCTGATATTCTATCCAAATTAGTCCGGAACTCATCAGATCTGGACTGCTCAGTTTACTTTGAAGAACTCCACACACCATCTATTGAATCCGGAGAAATCTTGGAGATCGAAAGCAACCAGAACTGGATGAATCCCTTCATCAACTACTTGGATAAAGGAGAGCTCCCTGAAGACAAAGGAAAAGCCCATAGTCTAAAAGCAAAAGCAGCCAAGCTCTTCCTCGAAGAAGGACTACTCTACTGCAGGACTTTCTCATCTCCTATCCTGAAATGTGTCAGCCCGGAAGAAGCAAAGTACTTTTTGGCGGAAGTACATGAAGAAATATGCGGAGATCACATGTCTGCAAAGTCCCTAGCTTATAAGATCATAAGACAAGGCTACTATTGGACAACTATTCATCAGGATGCAATAGAGTTCATGAAAAAGTGCAAGGAATGCCAACTCTTCAGCAACGTGTCCCAGATCAGCCCAGTCTTACCCTCCTCAGTGCTGTCACCTATCATATTTGCTGTTTGGGATATTGACATCATGGGACCCTTTCCCCGGGCCAAAGGAGATATCAGGTACTTGTTAGTCTCAATTGACTACATGACCAAATGGGTTGAAGTGAAAGCAATGAGAACAATTAATCAGCAAGACTGCATAATGTTTATGGACAACATTTTGATGAGGTTCGGGATACCACGAGTCCTAGTATCAGACAATGGACCCTAATTCATCGGTTCGAGTCCTACCTTCAGGAGCACAAAATCAAGCACAAAAAGTCATCAGTAGCATATCCCCAAGGAAACGGCCAAGTAGAAGTCACCAACAGAATCCTGCTCTGAGGTACTGAAAAGAGACTCAAAGAGAGCAAAAGCAAATGGCCAGAAGAACTACAAAGTGTACCATGGTCCTACAGTACAAGCCCCAGGACAAGCTCAGGAGAAACTCCATTCAAACTAGCTTATGGCACAGAAGCAATGCTTCCTATTGAAGTGGGATCTCCTTCTAACAGAGCAATAAACTTTGAAGAAGAAGCAAATGAAGAAGGACTCAGAACAAACATGAAGCTAGTTGATAAGGTCCGGGACCAAGCTGTAAAAAGGATGAAAAAATACAAGTAGAAAACAAGAGAGCACTTCAGTAAGAAGTCCAGAGTCAAAAACTTCCAAGTTGGAGACTTAGTCCTTCGAGACACAGAAGCATCAGATCCCACAAACACTGGAAAGCTAATGCCCAAACGGGAAGGACCATACAAGATCAAAGAAGTCCTGAGGCCAAGAACCTACAAACTCCTGAACATGGATGGCTCAGAAGTCCCAAATACTTGGCATGGACTAATGCTAAGAAAATTCTACCAGTAGGAGAACAAACAAAGCAATCAAAATCTTGTAGCCAATATGGCAAGCAACCAATTTGTTTCTCCTTATATTTTGTATGAATGATTAATGAAATGCATTCCCTCTGTACATTTATCAAAGCCACCACTAGTCTGGACAAGGTATTAGTCAGGACTAGTGCAACCATTTTTACTTAGAATTAATTTTCTAACTAAAAAGCCACCACTAGTCAGGATAAGCTATTAGTCAGGACTAGTGCAACCATTTTTACTTAGAATTAATCTTCTAAGTAAAAACCTAACCACTAGTCCGGACAAACTATTAGTCAGGACTAGTGCAACCATTTTTACTTAGAGTTAATTTTCTAACTAAAAAGCCACCACTAGTCCAGACAAGCTATTAGTCAGGACTAGTGCAACCATTTTTACTTAGAATTAATCTTCTAAGTAAAAAACCTAACCACTAGTCCGGAAAAACTATTAGTCAGGACTAGTGCAACCATTTTTACTTAGAATTAATTTTCTAACTAAAAAGCAACCACTAATCCGGACAAGCTATTAGTTAGGACTAAAGCAACCATATTTACTTAGAATTAATCTTCTAAGTAAAGAAGCTAACCACTAGTCTGGACAAGCTATTAGTCAGGACTAGTGCAACTATTTTTACTTAAAATTAATTTTCTAAGTAAAAAACCCAACCACCAGTCCGGTCAATCTACTAGTCCGGACTCGTGCAATCATTTTCACTTAGAATTAACTTTCTAAGAAAAAGCTAACCGCTAGTCCGGACTAGATATGAGTCCAGGACTAGAGCAAAACTACAACTTAGAAAAAAATTTCTAAGGCAAAAACAAACTACAATAGCAAAGCAAAATAGCAGCAATAAAAGCAAATATTAAAAAAATATCAAAAGTATTACAAACGGCAAAGTATCAAAAGTTTTAAGGCACAATCAAAGTTACAGATCAGAACAAATCAAGACCCCGGAGCATTAGGAGGAAGGAAACTGGGACAAGGGCCATCGAACGACTCCGACTCACCCAATCCAAGCTCTATATCTTCCTTCGCCTTGATAAATTCTTGAACGAAGCTGTCCCAAGCAGCCTCCGGGTTGGTCTTAATGTGCCTATCCGTGATCACCCAGCAACGAGCAATCTTCGGAGCACCAGCATTGGCCATGGCCTTATCATATTCCTCGAATCTCTTGAACTCTTCAATGACTTCAGCTTCCGGCCTCACAGCAGACATCTGCCTCCGGAGCTCAGTTAGTTCGGACTTAAGATCAGAAACCTCCTTCTCAACATTTTCAGCCTGGGTAGTGACATCAGTAAGGTGCTTGTTCAGTCTGGACAGAGAAGTATCCTTAACAATGATCTGATCCCGGAGCTGACCAATCTCAGTGTCCTTATCAGCAATATCAGTCCGGGCATCCTTAAGCTCATTATAAGCCAGAAAAGCAGATCCAGCCATATAGCCACCAAGCTGTAGAAAATAGATTACTTAGAAAACTAGTCTAAGGCAAATAAACAGAAGAAACAAGAACATGAAGACAATGTACCTGACCCCAGAGACGGGAGCATTCCTTCATAGTGGCATCGAATCCGGCCAGGTTCATCTTCTTTCAATCAGCCTCCGAAGGAATTTTGGCCATGAAGCGAGCAACTTTAACTTTCAGCTCCGGACTGCCTGTATTCGGACCTTCATCTTCCAAGCCTTTTCCCTTACCAGCTCCGGACCCAGAACCAGCTTCGAAATTCTCAGCCCGGGGAGGTTTTATCCCCAGTGTCCGGAGCCTCTTCTTTTTTCGTCCAGACTCAACACCCGGAACTTCCCCAATAGGCCCAAGATCCTCAAGGTTCTCAAACTCATCACTAACCTCCAGCTCAACATCCCTCTCCGAAACTCTCTCAGTAACATCATCCTTCGGCCTCGACACAGCATTACTCTGGGATCCCTCCTCCGCAGAAGCGTTGGATCCGGACCCACCAACAACAGCTTTCTTTAGAAGCTTGAAAGCTTTGGCCAAACCTTTAAGTGCTTCACTGTACGCAGAAGAAGACATATCCGGATTATAATGCGGTAAGCCTGCCACAAAATAAAGCAAAAAACACAAGTCAAAAAACTACAAAGAGACACAACAAAAGAAAGCAGATAAGCAGTCTGGACACAAAACACATAAATAGCCCAGACACAAAACCAAACTACTTATAGCCTAGCCTATGCATAGTCCGGTGAATCATGAAAGTGTCACGGGTCATCTGGAAACCCAGACATTCGCAAAAGGAAAAAATCATCCGGATAGCATCTCCCCGGAGAACATTCCTGCGGAACCGAGTCCGGACTCCCTCAGCAGCCACATGGGGAAGGTAATGCAAATCTAAACCCCTAAGCATAATCAACTCCCCATTCCAGTGCTTTAAAGAGGACTGTTGAATTACGGGCCTATAAGAGCCACCATAACCGCACTCCGGAGCCCGGAACCGAAGCTCATACAAAGGCATCTGGCTAGATCGGACCAAGTGGAAGATATGATGCCATAACTTGAAAGTCAGCTGAACTTTGAACTGGTTGCAGGAAGCAATAAACCAGGTCATCCATTTTATACCATTCGGCGTTATCTACATCGGAGAAATCTTGTACACATACTTACACAAATGCTTAAGGAACAAGTGCCAGTGCGGATTCCACCCGGACCGGAGATGCTCCAACCAAACCGGAATAAGCCCATTAGCTTGCCTATGATAAATCCGCTCATCCGGCTCCGACCACCTCCACTCAATCTGGGGGTCCAACTGAAACACAGCCCGGACTGACGAGTCCTGTGCCGCATGATCTAAAGCAGCGTACTCATCCTTCAGTTTATAGTGTTCCTTGGCCACTATAATATCCATAAACGTCCTGTCAAGTTCTTCTTTATTGTAACGCCCCGGACCCGCGTTAGGTTGCCTCGCATACCCGGACTTAATACTTCTGTAGTAAAAGTTGTTCTCTATCTCATCACTCTTGGTGATGAAGTAACCTGGCATATCAACCCATAAGCCCTCCGGAGTGCAAGGCACCTTCCTAAAGGAAATCCGAGCTATAGATAGCTTAGTTATAGCTTCAGAATCAGAGGTCGTCGCCTTCTTACCCATTTCAATCCACTCAGAATCACTAGAAGACTCAAGATCTGAACCAGACGGCCCCGGATAGCAAGTTATGTAGGCCTTGGCACGAGCTTTAGTCCAGACCATAAACCTAAAACAAGTGATAAAGGTTAGTCTAAATCCCTACAGTTTATTTATCTTGAAAACTATATGGTCCGGACTACCCTATGTTCAATTTTATTTAAAGTCAAAAGCAAACAGTCCGGAGACCCAAGCTCAAAAGCCAAAACAAATACCCAAAACATAGTAACTACTCCGGACTACAAACCCCTAAAACTAACCTATTACTCCGGACACAAAGGTCACAATAACACAAAAACAACAAAAACCTAGTAACAAAAATACATCAGTCCGGACTAAGCATCAAAGTCCGGACCCAAACAAAAAACCCTACTTCCAGAAACACTATCCACCAAAATCAAAAACCAAATCATACCCAAAAACATATAGATACATATACACGAACATAAACACAACAACTCAACAGCAACCAAACATAAAAACACAAAAACACTACAAAAGCAACATACGAATCAATCGGAAAACAGAATAAAGAATGAAGCTTACAAGACAGAGATAATGGAGTGATTGGGGACGACCAAGGAACAACCACGAACCTCCAAGAACTCCTGTAACAAATAGTGACAACGACAAAAACAACGAAGAAAAAGAAGAAAACAAGAAGTAGAACAAAGAGAGAAAACCAAAGGTAGACAAGAAAGAGAGAAAGAAGGGGCGCCTTTTATAGGCATGGTGAAAATAAAAAGGCCACGCCACGTGGCAACATCCTGACCACCCATCGTAAACGCTGATTAATGAATAGTCATTATTACAACACATTTTTTGAAAAAAGACAACTGTAACAATTCAAATCATTGGGGGGAAAATCCCCAAAACCGCTTCAACTTCCAAGTCCGGACTACTTCGCTCAACACAATCCGGACTGAGGGGCAAGAAAAGCTCAAGATATTTCCAAGTCCGGACCACTTCGCTCAACACAATCCGGACTGAGGGTCAAGAAAAGCTCAAGATCCTTCTAAATCCGGACTCCTTTTCTCAACGCAATCCGGACTGGGGGGCAAGAAAAGCTCAACCCCTTCTAAAGACAACCACTTTAGTCCTGATTCGCTGAACTCAACGCAATCCGGACTGGGGGGCAAGAAAAGCACAAATCCTTCTAAAGACAACCACTTTAGTCCTAATTCGCTGAACTCAACGCAATCCGGACTGGGGGGCAAGAAAAGCTCAAATCCTTCTAAAGAAAACCACTTTAGTCCTGATTTGTTGAACTCAATACAATCTGGACTGAGGGGCAAGAAAAACTCAAGATCCTTCCAAATCCGGAATCCTTCTCTCAACGCAATCTGGACTGGGGGCAAGAAAAGCTCAACTCTTTCTAGAGACAACCACTTTAGTCCTGATTCGCTGAACTCAACGCAATCCAGACCAGGGGGCAAGAAAAGCACAAATCCTTCTAAAGACAACCATTTTAGTCCTGATTCCCTGAACTCAACGTAATCCGGACAGAGGGACAAGAAAAGCTCAAATCCTTATAAAGACAACTACTTTAGTCCTGATTCGCTGAACATAACGCAATCCGGACTGGGGGCAAGAAAAGCTCAAATCCTTCTAAACACAACCACTTTAGTCCTGATTCGCTGAACTCAACGCAATCCGGACTGAGGGGCAAGAAAAGCTGAAGATCCTTCCAAATCCGGACTCCTTCTCTCAACGCAATCCGGACTGGGGGGCAAGAAAAGCTCAACTCCTTCTAAAGACAACCACTTTAGTCCTGATTCGCGGAACTCAACGCAATCTGGACTGGGGGGCAAGAAAATCACAAATCCTTCTAAAGACAACCACTTTAGTCCTGATTCGCTGAACTCAATGCAATCCGGACTCAGTGACAAGAAAAGCTCAAATCCTTCTAAAGACAACCACTTTAGTCCTGATTTGCTGAACCCAACGCAATCCGGCCTGGGGGCAAGAAAAGCACAAATTCTTTAAGACACAACAACCAAAAGCTCACATTCTTCAAACAAGCCCAAATTTACTCCCCCGTCCAAAAAATCTGCATAAGGAAGTGGGGGGCACATGATAGTACATATAGCTCCTGCAGGGCCTTGTCCCGGACTCCTAACTCCATATAGCTCCTGGAAGGACTAGTACATATAGCTCCCGCAGGGCCTTATCCCGGACTCCTAACTCCATATAGCTCGCGGAAGGACTAGTCCCGGACTCCCAACTCAGTCTAGTAATGCACACTACCAGTCCTGACTGGCCCAGTCCCGCAAGCCCAATTTGATAAATCCCAGCACGTGAGACACTGGCCCAAGCACATGATGGGGACAACTGTCACACATTAATCATGGGAATAATCATGTCACGTGTCAGAGGATCCTCAAAACATTTCTCAGCTAGTCCCGCACTGACACGTGTAAAGCATCCATTCCAACCAGGTGTCCTCCGCTCCCAGAATCAATGGCTACGATTTAAAGGTACCAACCCCAAAACCTACCCTTGGGTTATAAATAGCCCAAGAAGGCGAGGTTTTGGGGTTAATCACTCTCTCACATTCATATACACACACAGCAACCCTTCATTCATATCTATCTTCATTTTTCCCAAAAACGAGTTCTTACTCTCACACCGGAGGCACCGCAGAACCAAAAACCCCCCTTCCGGTGTTATTTTGTAGGAACCCCACCACAGCTACACATCCATAGTGTTATGGATTAAAACTACTATATATAATTGCTGTATTTAATACTAAGGAACGTGAGCTCCAAGGCTCGATTTGACTGCTCTTGTGTTTCGTGACTCAATCTGCCTTAACAAGATGCCTACGTACCTTGCTGATTGCCAAGGATCAAGTCAAAAAACGTAGTTCTCAAGGGTGGGGGTGAGACCCCTTATATAGATGTTGGTGGTCCTTGAATTGGACTTGGTATAGGAGACTTGGTGGACAAGCCTTTGAATTAGGATAGACTTAGGAGTCCTAGGAAGTAGGAAGCTGATCCCTTATCCTTTTAGGTCCCCTTGAGGCTAATCTATAAGGATTTATATCCTTATCGGGACTCTTCTCAATAGCTGATTTTTCCCTTATTAATTAATTACGAAATTAATTAATAATTAGGGCTTTTGGGCCTTTTTTATTCTATCAGGCCTGATCTGGTCCATCAGGCTTAACCTTTCTGGTCTGAGTTTCATATATCTTTTTATTGGGCCTAATAGCCCACAGCTTGTACAATTAATGCAGTATTTAATTATACAATCATAATTTATTTATCCCTATCATTTGCCCCCCAACTTTTGGGAAACATTGAATAGGTTTCGCAGAAGTTAGGTCTATTTGTTCCCTTACAGGGTTTCGTTTTTCCGTAAAGTGTGGAGCGACCTACACGTTTACAACGAATTTTTCCTTTTATTTAGGAATTATTTTGATTTCCAGGAATTTTTCCCTTATTTCCGGGATTTTTCCCTAATTTCTGGAATTTTCCCTAATTTTTCTGGGATTTTCCCTAATTTTTCTGGGATTTTTCCTTATTTTTCTGGGATTTATCCTTAATTTCGGGATTTTTCCCTTAATGTCTGGATTTTTCCCTTAATTTCTGGGATTTATCCTTAATTTCTGGAATTTTCCCTTAATTTCCGGGATTTTTTCCTTAATTTCTGGATTTTTCCCTTAATTTCTGGGATTTATCCTTAATTTCTGGAATTTATCCTTAATTTCTGGATTTATTCCTTAATTTCTGGAATTTATCCTTAATTTCTGGATTTATTCCTTAATTTCTGGATTTATTCCTTAATTTCTGGAATTTATCCTTAAATTCTGGATTTATTCCTTAATTTCAGGATTTTATCCTTAATTTCTGGATTTATTCCTTAATTTCTGAAAATATTAACATTTTTCAAAAATTATTTTAAGGAATTTCCTGATTTTTTTTTTTTAATACAGTTTTCGACCAGGAATCCATTCGGCCAGGATCCTGGTCGAATTAACCTTCTTTCAGCCCTGGTCGAAGGAAATTCGAGCAGGAATATTCGAGCAGAGGTCCTGGTCGAATTTCGGCCAGGATTTTTTTCCCTTTTTTTTTTTTTTTTTTTTTTTTTTCGACTAGGATTTTCGCCCTTTTCGGTCAGGATCTCCGTTTTTGACCGAATTAACCTTCATTTGTTGCCCAGGTCGATGCAAATTCGGGCAGGGCTCATTCGACCAGGATTTTATTTGGTTTCCTGGTCGACCGGGTCAAAAACATTCTGCCATTCTTGATCGAATAAAACAGCTATTTTCCCTTTTTCGACCAGAAAATTTTTTGGTCAGGGTTTGAGGTCAGAATTCTTTGTTTTGACCGAATTAGCCGCCTTTCTTGCCTTGGTCGAAGCTATTTCGAGCAGGATTGTTTCGACTAGGGTTTTCAGTTGATTTCTAGTCGAATGAGTCTCAATTCAGGTCGAATTAAGCTTATTTTTCAGCCCTGATCGACAAGATTTCGACCTCAGGAGTTTTGATCAGGATTCCTTTGTGTTTCCTGGTCGAATTGGTCTGTAATCTATTAATTTCTTGCATATTTCTATGATTTGGGCCCTTATCCTGGGCTGTATTCTTTTGAGCTCATTTTAACTGGGCTTATCCTCTTACTGGGCTTCATTTGCCTATTTCTTAAATCTGGGCCTTATTTGTCAACTAATTGGGCCCTCTTTCTGGGCTTTCTTGGACTGGGCCTCTATCATGCTTTAATTCCAAAGCCCGTTCAAACTTGGGTTGGGCTTGATCTCTTAAGCCTGACTTCCAGAATATTCTGGAATCTTCCATATCATTCCAGATTTTTCCATACTTTTCTAAGACTTTTCTAAGACTTTTCTAAAATATTCTGGAACATTCCAGATCCTTCCATTTTTGGGCCCATATGGGCTTTTTTGAGGCCCAAATCCCCTTCTTCTTGGCTATAAAGAGGTGGGATGAGAGTGTGATTCCTCACACCTCTCATTTCATTTCTTCAATCATCCAACAAATTTCTTCTCATCCTTCCTCCAACTTTCTAGCCTTTCCTCTCTCAAATCCCTCCTTTAGTTTTCCAACCTCTCCTTCAGGCTTTTTCTAGCTTTCTAATGGCTGACAAGAATTCCGAGAGGGCGGCAAAGATAGCCTCGGCTTCAAAACGAGGTAAGGATATCGATATTCGTTCTTCGTATATGTCTTTGATCGATATGATTAACACTAGGGGGGATGAATATCCTTCCACTGCACATCTCGACTCCTTTAATCACTGTAATACTTGGCATAACATAGATTTCAATAAACTAAATGCTCGTTATAACGTCCCTCCCCCCTTTAGACTAGTTCCAGTCTCTGGTGGTGACCGTACTTGCCACTGGAGGCCTGATACTCTCTTCATCTACACCGACGCCCTTAATGCTGGGCTTAGGTTCCCTTTCCATCCTTTTATCCCTCATCTTTTGGCTGACTTACAAATCAACCCGTGTCAGCTTCCTCCAAACGCCTGGAGGAATATTCTATGTTTTATGGTTTGTTGTCTTAGGGAGGGCTTTCCTCTTTCTGTAGCCGTTTTTAGGAAAGTCTTTCAATGTTACAATAGTTCTTCCAATATTTGTGGCTGGGTTTATGTCAAACAAAGGCCCAAAAGCAAACATATCTTTAACAGCGCCTCTATTCCTGATAATAATCCAAATTGGAGGAATAGTTTCGTCGGGTTACGTTGGGAGAATGGCGATTGGGGCACGCTCTTTCGATCTTCCTTCGGGAAGGTCAGTGATGGTAGCCTCAAATCCATTCACTTAACTCCTGAAGAAACTATCATTTATAATGGGCTCACTCAGGATGATGGCACCACCACCAGCTGGACTCTTTTAGAAGAGTTTTCCCTGATTCATGTGGGACTATCCTCTGTTTCTCAACAGGGTATTTCTCTTCCCTTCTCAATTTTTCTTTATTCCACGCATTATTAACATCACTTATTTTGTCTTTTGCTTTGTTTCAGCTGCTAAAGAGATTAACGAGGACAATGTCCCCTTGGTCGAGGAAACAGCTAGGATGAAGAAAGCTCGGTTAGCAGGCCTAGACACCCGAGGAAAGGCGACAGAGCCTATCTTCTTGAGAAAGCACAAGGAGCCTATGGGGGAGGCTTCAACTGAAGGAGCTGAGGGCCATAATGCTCCTATCACTGCTGCTGCCCCTGCTGCTGCTGCTACAGGCGCCTTTCAGCCTCTCTGGGGATTCCGCCGAGGGGATACCGTGGTTGGTTCCACGAAGCATGCTTGGGATTGGTCCTACCATAGCGTGACTCCAAAGGACTTTACTGATGTGGTGGCCACCCCTGACCTTGAGAGGATTAAGCTCATGGGAGCCCAATCTCTGGCTTCGGTATGCCTTCTCTTTTTTAAACTTATTTCTCGTTCTTGTAGCACTTTCTTGCCTTATACTTTGTTAATTGTTTTGTTTCAGTCTAACGCCTACTTTCAAGGCGCTGTGAGGCAAGCCGAATCATGGAAGCGGGCTTCTGATAAGGCCGATAATGCCCTCAGGAGGCAGCAGAAGAAGTATGCTACCCTGGAGAAGAAGCTCAAGCGCAAGGAGGAAGAACTCGGAGAGTCTAACGCCGAGCTGGTGGTACTTCGGGCGGATAAGGATAAGGCTATAGACAACTATCTGGACTCGGAGGAGTTTGCCCAATCTATGAGGATTAGGGATGATTCAGTCTTTCCCGAGTTTTTTAGGACTGGTTGGGACACGGCCCTTGGGACCGTGAACGAGGCTTGTCCTGATATTAACCCGGCGGACTATATCTGTCCTGATGACGAGGCTTTGCTACAGAGGTTTCGTACCCGAGTAGTTGTCTCCGACCATGTTCCTCAGGATCCACTCCTTCCTCCTCCCGAGTCTTCTTCCAGACCTGCTGAGGACGACAGCTCTTCCTCCTCCTCCGAGACGACAGAGACATCCAGCGAGAGTGGAGAGGACGATGATATGGATGCCGAGGGTACTTCAGCTCCTTAGAGCTTTTTCAGCCCTGCGTGGCTTATTTTATTTTCGAGACTTTATTTATCAAACTTTTGTAACATCTATCAGATCTATTTCATTTATCACCTTTTATGCTTGCATCCATGCATTTGATTTTTATTTGTTAGGCCACAAACATACTTTGAAGAACTTATGAATTTCATAAAATTGTCTGGGATTCGTCCCTTACACAAGTCTTAATAAATTTAGTAATAAAACTAAAACATATAAATCCTAAGCAAGCAAAGCTTCAAGGTGCTTTTCAACCTACTCGCCATCCCGACGAGTGAAAATCGTACTTCGACCATCTCACACGTAGTAAACCTTCAGGTTTTGTGCGTGCCAGGTTCTCGGGACTTCAAAACCATCCATAGTCTCCAGCTTGTAGGTTCCTCTACCCTGAACGCTCTTGACTCTATATGGCCCTTCCCAATTTGGGGCAAGCTTTCCTTTCTGGCCGACACCAGAAGCCTCTATTTTTCTCAAGACTAGGTCACCTTGTTTGAAAAACCTCTCTTTAACCCTTAGGTTGTAGTAGAATGAAGCCTTTTTCTGATATTCTACTATCTTTGCGTGTGCTTTATCTCGTACTTCATCGATTAGATCCAGGGCTAACTTTTGCCCTTCCTCATTTTCTTTCTCATCAAAAGCCTGAATCCTTGGAGAAGAATGTGATATCTCCACGGGAACTACCGCTTCCGCCCCATATGCCAACATGAAAGGAGTTACATTTGTCGTGACTCTACAGGTAGTCCTATAGGCCCACAATATGGGAAGTATCTCATCCACCCAGTTATTTCTTGACTTTTCGATCCTCTTCTTTAGTCCATCCAGGATTATCCGATTTGCTACCTCTGCTTGCCCATTGGCTTGCGGGTGAGCCACAGAGGTGAACCGTAACTCAATTTCATTTTCTTCGCAATACTTCTTGAATTCTTCGTTGTTGAATTGTGTTCCATTGTCAGTGACGAGGATACGGGGAATTCCATATCGGCACATAATGTTTTCCCACAGGAATTGTGCAACCTGCTTAGTTGTGATTTTGGCCAAAGGTTTGGCTTCGATCCACTTGGTGAAATAATCAATGGCTACAATCAGAAACCTCCTTTGTGCCGTGGCCATAGGAAAAGGCCCTAGAATATCCATCCCCCACATAGCAAAGGGAATAGGTGAGTTGATAGAGGTCAGCATCTCGGGGGGTTGTCTGGCGACTGGTGCATGCTTCTGACAACGATCACACTTCTTTACATATTCTTTGGCATCAGCCATCATTTCTGGCCAATAGAAGCCTAAACGAGTTATCTTATGAGCCAAGGCCCTGCCCCCCAAGTGCTGCCCGCAAATGCCTTCATGCACTTCCTCAAGAGCCAAGCGTGCTTCATCGGGCCTGAGACACCTCAAGTAAGGAACCACGAAAGATCTTTTATATAGAATCCCATCTATCAAAGAGTACCTTAGTGCTCGAACAGTTAACTTCCGTGCCTCAATTGTATCGCTTGGCAACCAACCGGTCTGAATGTGAGCCTTGATGGGATCAATCCATGACGTCCCCAAGCCTACGGGAGCCACAAGCTTAACATCTATGCTTCGTGTCTTCAAAACACGGAAGTACACACTTCCTGAACTTTCTTCAATCTCAGATGAAGCAAACTTTGATAGCGCATCTGCTTTAGCATTTTCTTCCCTTGGAATGTGTTCAACATGGCATTCATTAAATTGGGTCATCACAGCCCTTACTAGGCGAACATACTTTGCCATCGTATCATCCCTTGCTTCAAATTCTCCCTTTACCTGGGATATGATCAACTTCGAGTCTCCACGGACCTTTAAGTTTTTGACTCTAAGTGTCCCAGCTAGACCAAGGCCAGCAATCAGGGCTTCATACTCTGCCTCATTGTTTGTGGTTGGGAAGTCTAGCTTCATGGCATACTCAATTAAGAATCCATCAGGGCTTTGCAAAACCAACCCTGCTCCACTGGAATTTGTTTTTGATGCCCCATCAAAATAGAGAACCCAATATTCTTTCTCCTTGTCCCCATTGTCGACTCCCTTGTCTTGAGGTGTGGTATCTTCCTGCCCCCCGACTTCTTGGTTGGGTATGGTACATTCCACCACGAAGTCAGCTAGTGCCTGGGCTTTTATGGCCATACGTGGCTTATACTTGAGATCGAACTCTCCCAGCTCTATTGCCCACTTAATTAGTCTCTCACTTGCCTTGGGACTGTGAATGATATTTCTCAGTGGCTGATTTGTTAGCACTTCAATTTGGTGAGCTTGAAAATAAGGACGCAGCTTTCTTGAAGCCATTACCAAGGCTAAAGCGAATTTCTCAATGGCTGAATAATTCAACTCAGCACCATGCAAAATTTTGCTGACATAGTATACGGGTTTCTGGACTTTCAGTTCCTCCTTAACCAACACCGCGCTCAAGGCGCTTTCTGAAACAGCCAAGTACAAGAATAAAACTTCACCCAGAACTGGCTTGGCCAACAACGGGGCCTGGCCCATATACTTCTTTAACTCTTCAAATGCCTTCTGATTTTCCTCACTCCATACAAAGTCTTTAATGTTCTTTAATGACTTGAAGAATGACAAGCACTTGTCTCCTGACTTGGAGATGAATCGTCCTAGCGCAGCAACCCTTCCTGTGAGTTTCTGAACATCCTTGACAGTTTTTGGGGGTTCCATGTCCAGGATTGCCTTTATTTTATCGGGGTTAGCCTCAATTCCCCTCTTTGAGACCATCAATCCCAAGAATTTTCCAGATCCTACTCCGAAAGCACACTTCGTGGGATTCAACATCATCTTGTGGTACCTCAGGACCTCAAAAGTTTCCCTCAAATGGGTTATATGATCAGTCTTTACTAGACTCTTGACTAGCATGTCATCAACATAGACTTCCATAGTCTTCCCAATAAGATCCTTAAAAATTTTATTCACCAACCTTTGATAGGTGGCTCCTGCATTCTTGAGACCAAACGCCATAACAAGATAACAATAAACACCAAAGTCAGTGATAAATGATACCTTTGGAATGTCATCCTTATGCATTTTGATCTGGTTGTATCCGCTAAACCCATCCATGAAACTCAGCATCTCATGTCCAGCGGTGGCATCAATCAAAGTATCAATTCTAGGCAGCGGAAAACAGTCTTTAGGGCATGCATCATTCAGATCGGTGAAGTCTATACACATCCTCCACTTTCCATTAGCCTTCTTCACCATTACAGGGTTTGCTAACCACTCCGGAAATTGAATCTCCTCAATGAAACCAGCCTCTAAGAGCTTTTCCACTTCCTGCTTTATAGCTTCTTGTCTTTCCGGGGCAAAATTTCTTTTCTTTTGTTTCACTGTCTTCCGGCTTGGATCCACGTTTAACTTGTGGGTAATTAACTCCGGGTCTATGCCTGGCATATCAGCTGCTGACCATGCAAACACATCACTATTTTCTTGCAAAAATTTCACTAACTTCCCTCTAAGGGGCTCCTCTAATGTAGCTCCAATGAAAGTCATCCTCTCAGGATTCTTGGGATCTAAAGGAACCGAAACCAATTCTTCTGCTGGCCTTCCTCTATTCTCATCATTTTCTCGAACATCCATATCTTCAATAGGAAGAACCTGCCCCCCGACTCCATCTGCCCTCAAAGAGGCCACATAACAGCTTCTAGCCATTTTTTGATCTCCCCTCTCTTCTCCAATCCCGTTTCGGGTGGGAAACTTCATGACTGAATGGTAGGAAGAGGGGACTGCCTTGAAGGCATGTATCCCTGTTCTCCCCATGATAGCATTATAAGTTGAACTAGCCTTTACCACCACAAAATCCAGCATCTGCGTTGCTTGCCTTGGCTCCGTACCTATGGTGGTTGGCAATTTAATTATCCCTTCCACAGGACATTCTACTCCAGCAAATCCATATATCGGCATGTCGGTTGGTGTCAACTGGGAGTCGTTATACCCCATCCTTAGAAAGGTGTCGTGGAGCAAGATATCCACAGAAGCACCATTATCCACAAGGACCCTCTTAACCGGGCTATTTCCTATTATCGGCGTTATGACCAGCGGGTCGTCATGGGGAAACTTCACACCCTCTAGGTCGGAATCATCAAAAGCCAATGTTACTTCTGTCCTGGACCTCTTCGGGGCTTCTCCAACAATATGCATAACCTCTCTAGTATATGCCTTTCTGGAATTTTTGGACAATCCAGCAGCAGTTGGACCTCCAAAGATCGTGTTTATCACAGGCCCTCGAGGTCTCGGCCCTCCATAAATGGTGTTTATAACTGGTCCTCTAGGTTGGGGATTCCGCCCCTGATCATCTTGGTCCCTCCTACGATCTTCAAAGTTCTTCCTTCCATTATTGTTTCTGTCTCCTCCATCTCCAGTATACTTGTTCAGCCTTCCTTTTCGAATCAAAAACTCAATTTCATCTTTCAACTGCCTACACTCATCGGTGTCATGGCCAACATCTTTGTGAAACCTGCAATACTTGCCTTTATCTAGCTTGGCGGGATCAGCTTTCAAGGGCTTAGGCCAGCGAATATCTCTGTCTTTCTCAATCTCCATCAAAATCTGACTTCTGGGAGCATTCAGCTTAGCGTATTCAGTGAACTTTTGCCCTTGATATACTTCCCTGCCCTCTCTTGGAGCTGCAACATGCTCTCAGGGGGTCGTTTAGCCAAAGACATCTTGAAAAACTCATCCCTAGTTCCTTGTTGCAGTGCTATCATGGCTACCTTATCATCAAGGTCTGGGACTTTTAAAGCCTCCTTTGTAAAACGATTTAGGTAATCTCTTAAGGATTCTTTAGCTCCCTGCACAAGACTCATAAGAGATGCTGAACTTTTCTCATGGACTCTTCCACTGATGAATTGCTTAATAAAAGCCTGACTTAATTCTCTGAATGATCCAATAGAATTTGGGGGTAGGCGACTGTACCATCTTTGAGCCATACCCGACAGGGTTTGAGGGAAGGCCCGACATTTTATAGCATCATTCACGGGTTGCAGCAGCAGTGCATTAGAGAATGTCCTAACATGATTAGCGGGGTCTCCCGTGCCATCATAGGCTTTGATAGTGGGCATCTTGAATTTCCTTGAGATATGGGCATTCATTATCTCTTCTGTGAAGGGTGGAGTTGGATCATCAGGATCTCCAAGGGGAAGGAGATTGCTTGGATCAGTTCTTGGGACAGCAGCCCTTCTTCTTACCGGACCATCCAGGTCTATGATAGGAGGAGGATTTCTCCCCCTAGGAGGTATGTGGGGTCTGGTGGCTTGGTGAGCCTCCAAATCACGCCTCAGCCTTTGGATTTCAGCCTCATGAGCCCTGATCTTTTCCTGCACTTCTTGGGGATTCGCCCCTGGGGTGCTTTGGGGGCGTTGCCTTCCATCGGCCATTGGCTCTTTTCCAGGATGCCTCCTTCTCGGGGCCACTTCATCATCCGAAGATTCGGAGTCTCTCTCAGTGTATGGACCAGAAAATTCCCGATCCTCAGGGATAGGATCCAAACCTCGTATATAGGGGGGCGACCGCCCTCGTGCTTCGCTTCGCCCAGCATATCCACTTCCTCCAACCTCAGGGTGAAGGGGCATCCCATAAGGGGGGTTAGTAGTAACAATAGTTGAATATTCATACCCGACGGGTCGAGAATTCACAGGTATATGTATTTGTTGAACTTGAGGATTCGTACCTTGAATAGTCGGAGGAGTTGTCCCTTGTAGCTGAGGATGAGTTGCCCCTGTCTGGGCTTCCCCCTGGGTAGATGCATAAGTTGAATAGGGAGGAACCTCCACGGTTGATGAAATCACCTGGGTTGTCCCTGATGGTGTTCCCTCCTCCAGAGTGCTGGTTGTTCTCCGTGTTCTCGCCATGGTTGTTGTTCCGTTTTTTCCCACAGACGGCGCCAAATGTTATGGATTAAAACTACTATATATAATTGCTGTATTTAATACTAAGGAACGTGAGCTCCAAGGCTCGATTTGACTGCTCTTGTGTTTCGTGACTCAATCTGCCTTAACAAGATGCCTACGTACCTTGCTGATTGCCAAGGATCAAGTCAAAAAACGTAGTTCTCAAGGGTGGGGGTGAGACCCCTTATATAGATGTTGGTGGTCCTTGAATTGGACTTGGTATAGGAGACTTGGTGGACAAGCCTTTGAATTAGGATAGACTTAGGAGTCCTAGGAAGTAGGAAGCTGATCCCTTATCCTTTTAGGTCCCCTTGAGGCTAATCTATAAGGATTTTTATCCTTATCGGGACTCTTCTCAATAGCTGATTTTTCCCTTATTAATTAATTACGAAATTAATTAATAATTAGGGCTTTTGGGCCTTTTTTATTCCATCAGGCCTGATCTGGTCCATCAGGCTTAACCTTTCTGGTCTGAGTTTCATATATCTTTTTATTGGGCCTAATAGCCCACAGCTTGTACAATTAATGCAGTATTTAATTATACAATCATAATTTATTTATCCCTATCACATAGCAGCGAAGGATCCAGGCACGACATCGAAGTGGTGATACATATCACTAACTAAGTCAAAAGTAATGATCACTTACTAAACTCAAACTAATAATACACATCACTGACTAAATTATACGTGATGAGACACATCTCTTACTTTGCTCAAAATGATGCTACACATCACTTACTAAACTAGAAGTGATGAGACATATCACAGCTGGGTACACCTCTCTGTAATGTGTTGATCCAGGAGAAGGTTATGTGTTTCAAAGCTCAATATGGGTAGAACCCGATCACTAAGAAGGTGAATATTAAAGTGGTGTGTACAATACATCACTTATTGGGCATGGAGTCTAAATACAACTAAACGGTCTATAAGTATCACTCTATATGCATCACTGCTATATAAATGGTCTTTACCAACATCCAAAAATAGTGTTGTCACAAACAATGTTGTCTTATGTGGCATGAAAATGAAAAAGATGATATACGACAACATGAGAACCTAATGTCGCTATAAATGTTGCCTTACATCTGCTATGTTAACATCTATATCGGTGTTACTTTAGGCAGGTAAAAAAATGTTAAAAATAAATCCAAGGAAATATCTCACTTAAGTAAATTGAAAAGCCTACTCAAGTAGTTCAAGTATTTAGAATGTATCTATTTCAGTTAAAACACAAATTAAAATACAAAAAACCTCCTCCCTACACAAAAAATGCTTCACTTCTTCATTCTCTCACCACTACCACTGCTCATCTCTTTTCAAAACTCAATCGCTCATGGCTCTGCCGCAAAGCTCCACTCCGGTTCATCTATTCAGTCTGTTTCAAATCTCAACAGTCCATTCTTTTTGTTCAAAGCTCTAACTAATTAAAATCAACCCTTATTATAATTTGTTAATATGGGGATTAGAAACCTTAATTTTGGGGGTTCTTTTATATTTGATAACAAATCATAATTTTTGGGATTTTTTTGAATTTGTTCACAAACTTTAATCTTTGGGGGGTTTTTCAGAATTTATTTACAAACCCTGATTTAAGGGGTTTTAATTTGTATACAAACCCTTTGAATTCATTTAAATTAGCATATTGTTAAATAGAATTTTGGATTTCATGTTTTTAATTTTCCGTCTTAAGTGTAATTAATTATATAAATAGCTAGACTATGTTATTTTGATCCTTGTTATGTTATTTAAAAAGTTATTAGGGATTATAACCCGGGTCTTCAGGTATTAGAGGGGATTTTATAAACTGTATGTAATAGTGTTTGTTGTTGCTAATTGTGATTTTGTGAACGAAGTTTAAGGCTTTTGGCATACTGGAGGGACAAATGTAGAAATGTAGTTCACGTAGAAAGAAATGGTGGAATCGGTGACGCTAGTGGTTGTGATAATAGAAACAAAATAGATCAAAATAGATATGCACATGAAGAAGCTTCTTTGACCAAGTTTCATCACAAAAAGGACCGGAGATTTGGCTATAAGGTAACATGTTGAATTGTACTAAAGATCAAGGTCTAATAAACTTCTAAGCTATGAGAAGTCATTTCTTTCTACTCATTTATCTCCCTTTATCTAGTAATCTTCCTTACGTATAAATTCTAAATAAAAGAGGATATGTGAATCCTTAATAGCTTATAATAAATTCGGACCTCTATATAAATAAGTTGTTTGTGATAATTTTTTTAAATATGTATTAGATTAACCAATAATATGGTTTGATATACATTACTGACATATGATTTCATGAAAACACAATCTAATTTTTTTTACAAAGGGGTTTTTTACATTCTAGAAGTGTAGTCATCTTTTTTAGGTCCAGATGTGCTAAAAGTTAACTAAAATTTGCATGTATAAGTATTAATGTTTATTTAAAGTTCCAAACAGTGGAGTGCCTTTTAAGATGAGTAAGAAAAAAATGGTATTAAAAGAAAAATAACATATTTTAATTTCTTGATTAGAAACATAATATGCAAAACTGGTTGCTTAAATTAAATTTTATACATGCCGTTTAGTGTGGTTTCTTGTTCAACTATTGAAGTTGGAATTTTTTAAGAATAATTAGTGCTAATATATAAGATCATAAATCTGTTTGGGGCAGAGCTTGTTGTCAGATTACCATATAACTCTATATAATAATTTTTGTTTCAATCTGATTAATTGAATTTCAAAAATGTGTAATAGCTCTTAATCCGTATTTTGTAATAAAGATGTTATGGATAAAATACTAAGGTTATTATTTGCTGTATTTAATAAAAGGAACGTGAGCTTTAAGACTCGATTTGACTGCTCTTGTGTTTCGTGACTCAATCTGCCTTAACAAGATGCCTACGTACCTTGCTGATTGCCAAAGATCAAGTCAAAAAACGTAGTTCTGATCTGTGGGGTGAGGCCCCTTATATAGATGTTGGGAGTCCTTGAATTGGACTTGGTATATGAGACTTGGTGGGCAAGTCTCATAATTAGAATGCACTTTGGAGTCCTAGATAGTAGGAAACTGATTCCTTATCCTTTTAGGTCCCCTTGAGGCTAATCTGTAAGGATTTATATCCTTATCGGGACTCTTCTCAATAGCTGATTTTTCCCTTATTAATTAATTAGGAAATTAATTAATAATCAGGGTTTTTGGGCCTTCTTTGTTCCATCAGGCCTGATCTGGTCCATCAGGCCTGATCAGCATGTTAACCTTTCTGGTCTGAATGTCATACATCTTCTTATTGGGCCTAGCAGTCCACACCTTGTACAATTAACGCAGTATTTAATTAAACTATCATAATTTATTTATCCCTATCATTTGCCCCCCAACTTTTGGGAAACATTGATTAGGTTTCGCAGAAGTTAAGTCTATTCATTCCCTTACAGGGTTTCGTTTTTCCGTAAAGTGTGGAGCGACCTACACATTTACAATGAATTTTCCTTTTATTCAGGAATTATCTTAATTTCCAGGAATTTTTCCCTTATTTCCGGGATTTTCCCCTAATTTTCTGGATTTTCCCCTAATTTTCTTGGATTTTCCCCTAATTTTCCGGGTTTTTCCCTTAATCTCTGGATTTTTCCCTAATTTTCTGGATTTTTTCCCTAATTTTCCGGGTTTTTCCCTTAATTTCTGGATTTTCCCCTAATTTTCTGGGATTTTTCCCTAATTTTCTGGGATTTATCCTTAATTTCCCGATTTTTCAGATTTCCAGCCCTTTTTCGGCCAGGATCCTAGTCAAAATTTCGACCTGGATCCTAGTCGAAATAGGGGTCAGCCTTGCCATCCTGGTCGAAGGAATTCGACTAGGATCCACGACCTGGAATTCGACCAGGATCCTAGTCGAACTTTCGACCTGGATCTAGGTCGAAAACTCCCCCACTTTTTAGCTCCTGGTCTTGAGCCAATCGACTAGGATTTCGACCAGGATTCTAGTCGAAATTTCAACCAGGATCTTGTTCGAAAATTCTTTGATTCTCTTGCTTCCTGGTCGAAGGATTTCGACTAGGATCCACGACCTGGAATTCGACCAGGATCCTAGTCGAACTTCGACCTGGGTTTTTAATCCCCATTCTTGAAAGATGCTTGGTTTATTCGACCTCATTCCTGGTCGAAGTTTCGACCTCAATTCAGTCCTATTACTTCCGTTGTTTTCATGTGTCTAGTCGAAAAATTTCGGGCAGGATCCCCGACCTGGAATTCGACCTGAATCCTGGTCTTTTTTACCCGTTATTTTCGGGTGCCTATTCGAAAGTTTTCGGGCAGGATTCACGACCTGGATTTTGACCTGGATCCTGGTCTTTTTTACCCATTATTTTCGGGTGCCTGTTCGAAAGTTTTCGGGCAGGATTCACGACCTGGATTTCGACCTGAATCCTGGTCTTCCACTAGCCTTCTTTATTTGGCTTTAATTTAAGGTATTGTATTTTCTAAATCCTAATTGGATTTGGGTCGGGCCTTCTTTATTGGGCCTTATTGGGTTTTTTCCAAATCTTACTGGGCCTCTTTTATTGGGCTTTTCTAAATCTTACTGGGCCTCTTTTATTGGGCTTTTCCAAATCTTACTAGGCCTCTTTTATTGGGCTTAATATTCCCCGTTTAGAATCCTCTAGAATTTCTAGGAATATTCTGGAATATTCCTTTTTCTGGGCTTTTTCCCATGGGCATTTGTCCTTAATGGGCTTTCGTCCCTTCAACTTCCTTTTCCTCTTATATAAAGGACTGAGGAGAGGCTACTACTCCTCACCTTCTCATTTCTAAGTTTTCTTCTTTCTCCTCCTGCTAAGATTCTCAGAGCAATAACAACAAGTCGGAGCTCAAAGCCTTTTTTAGGAGCGTTTCTTCAGGTAAAATCCCTCCCTTTTTCTTTTCGCGTCTATTTTTCTATTGTGTGCCCTTTTAAGATATCCTGTATATGTCCTTTTTTGCAGATGGCTGACAAGAAATTGACTCGCTTGGCCAAGATGAACGTGGCTAGAAAGTCCAATGAGTTCCCTATCCGATCGAGGTACACTTCTTTAATCGATATGATCAATACTCGAGGTGACGAGTACCCGTCTGATGCGCATCTGGACGCGCACGATCATATTAGTGCCTTAAGGGATCCCAAGGAGCTGGAAAAGTTGAGCAGCTGCTTCAAAATCAAGGAACCTTTTAAGCTGGTTC
Organism: Apium graveolens; assembly: GCF_009905375.1. Lineage (NCBI taxonomy): Eukaryota > Viridiplantae > Streptophyta > Magnoliopsida > Apiales > Apiaceae > Apium > Apium graveolens. The sequence goes on along the minus strand of NC_133654.1, from coordinate 61,002,217 downwards.
TTGCAGGTCCGGCCGACAGGGCCTGTCAGTGGAAAAAGGACGCGCTATGCGTCTATAGGGATACTCTAAGGGCAGGTATCAGACTCCCTTTTCATCCATTCATTCCTTTGTTACTGGCTGATGTGGGCATCAGCCCTTGCCAATTCCCCCTAATTCTTGGATGCTCATTCTGTGCTATCTGTCGCAATGCGCCAAGCACAATGTCCCCACTTCTGTTGCTGTCTTCAGAAAGATTTTTCAGTTCAAGAACAGCCCTGATAAAAGTCCGGGTTGGGTTTCTCTAAACCAGCGCCCCACTATTCCCCATATCGTGAATGGGAAGTCCATCCCCGACAACAACTTGGGGTGGAAGAAATTTTTTTTGTTCATTGTTTGGGAAGGTGGAGACTGGGGCTCCCTTTTTCGATCGTCCTTCGGGTTGGCCGTGGATGGGAGCCCAAATGATATCACTTTGTCTGAGGAGGAGGCTAGAGCTTTCAACCTCCTTACGCAAGACAATGGGACTTCCCACTCTTGGGACCTTATCCGGGAGACCGTCCTGGTAGAACGCGGCCTCTCGCCCGTTCATAAGAAAAGTAAGTTCCCTTTCTTACCTCCTTTTTTATTTCCTTCATTTTCTATTCCATTGATTTTTCAACTGACTTCGTTTGTTGCAGTGGCTGAGAAGATTGAGGAGGCTACCAAGCCTAAGGACCTGGAGACAACCAGGATGAAGAGGGCTGGGAAGGTCTTTAAAGACCCTCGCCTTGGTGACCGCTTCCCTGAGTTCCTCCTCCAGGCAACGGAGCCAAGCGAGGAAGGCCCCAACCAAGTTTTGTGCACCAAGCAGAGGCCAGGGGCCTATTTTCAACCTGCTTGGGGCATTCGGGGCAAGGATTCAATCGTGGGCAGCACGGCGCTTTCCAAGGAATGGTCTAAGCATTCCATCTCCCCGGTGGACTATCAAGACTTTGTCCTTCAACAGGACTTAGAGGGGAATGAGCTTTTTGGAGCCCAGGCTCTGGCGACGGTACGTCCTTTACCTATGCCCTTCATACTTGCCTTTTCATGTTTCTTTTCTAATACTTTTGCTGCTTCTCTTGCAGGCTAACGCCCATTTCCAAGTGGCAATTCACCAAGCTAAGGCTTGGAAGGTTGGCCTGGAAGATGCCAACAAGAAGTTGGAGGAGGCCAACCAAAGAATAGAGGCCCTTGAAGCTCAACTGGCCTCTTCCACTTCTGACCTGGAAACGGCCCGGGCCGAAAATGTTATTCTGAAGGTGCAGAAGGACAAAGCCTTTGATGGCTGGATGGATACCCAGGAATTCAAAGACTTGATGGTGGAGCATGATGCCCTTCTTCACCCAGTTAGCTATAAAGAGGGCTGGGATGCTGCTGTGGAGGCCATCCAGGATGATTTTCCAAAGGTCCTCGAGCAGTCCTCCTTTCCTTGCCCTGTGCGAGTTTCGGAGCTTGGGGGCGTTACTAACAAGCTAGCTGATATGATCAAAAACGGCCCTTCAGGAAGTCCAGGCCACAAGAGGAAGGAACTGGAGTTTAGCTATGGGGAGGAGGAGGCTTCATCCGAAGAAGACCCTGCGCCTGCTGCGAAGAAGATCAGGGTGGAAGAGCCTCCAAGAGCTGCGCCTCAGAATCCAGTGTCTCCCGCATCCTCCAAAGCATCTGAAGGCAGTTCTGACGGAACCTCTGCAGGGACTTCTGAAGGGACCACTGAGACGTCCGAGGAGACCTCGGATAGTGGTTCCGAAGAATCTCAGCCTTCCGAGGCCTAAGTTTTTTTTTGTATATCTTTTTTCGGGACAATATGTGAATTTAGTTTATGTTAGAAGTTGTTACCCTTCTGGGCTATATTAGATATGCTGTTTTCCTTATTTGCCTTTTTCTTCTTTGCAATACTTAATATGCACTTAAACTTTAAGCATCCTTAGATTGAGAAATAATTTCAAACTCTTTAATACGAAGTCCTTACATAGCATGGGTTCGACCCTAATCAATAATAACTTGACAATGTAAACTCTAATAGAATATAAAGTCCTACGCAAGCAAAGCTTCAAGGTGCTTTTAAACCTGCTTGTCATAATGACAAGCAAGAATCATACTTCGACTATCTTACACATAGTAAACCTTCAGGTTTTGTGCATGCCATGTTCTCGGGACTTCAAAACCATCCATAGTTTCCAGCTTGTAGGTTCCTCTACCCTGAACGCTCTTGACCTTGTACGGCCTTTCCCAATTCGGGGCAAGCTTTCCTTTTTGTCCGACACCAGAAGCTTCTATCTTTCTCAAGACTAGGTCACCTTGTTTGAAAAACCTCTCTTTAACCCTTAGGTTGTAGTAGAATGAAGCATTTTTCTAATATTCTACTATCTTTGCATGTGCCTTATCTCACACTTCATCGATTAAATCCAGGGCTAACCTCTGCCCTTCTTCATTTTCTTCTGCATTGAAAGCCTGAATCCTTGGAGAGGAATGTGATATCTCTACAGGAACAACTGCTTCTGCCCCATATGCCAACATGAAGGGAGTTGCTCCTGTCGTGACTCTACAGGTAGTCCTGTAGGCCCATAATATTGGAAGTATTTCATCCACCCAATTATTTCTTGACTTCTCGATCCTCTTCTTTAGTCCATCCAGTATTATCCGATTTGCTACCTCCGCTTGCCCATTGGCTTGCGGGTGAGCCACAGAGGTGAACCGTAACTCAATTTCATTTTCTTCACAATACTTCTTGAATTCCTCATTGTTGAATTGTGTTCCATTGTCAGTGACGAGGATACGGGGAATTCCATATCGGCACATAATGTTTTCCCACAGGAATTGTGCAACCTGCTTAGTTGTGATTTTGGCCAAGGGCTTGACTTCAATCCACTTGGTGAAATAATCAATGGCTACAATCAGAAACTTCCTTTGTGCCGTGGCCATAGGGAAAGGCCCTAGAATATCCATCCCCCACATAGCAAAGGGAATAGGCGAGTTGATAGAGGTCAGCATCTCGGAGGGTTGTCTAACAACTGGTGCATGCTTCTGACAGCGATCACACTTCTTCACATATTCTTTGGCATCAGCCATCATTTCTGGCCAATAGAAGCCTAAACGGGTTATCTTATGAGCCAAGGTCCTGCCCCCCAAGTGTTGCCCACAAATACCTTCATGCACTTCCTCAAGAGCCAAGCGTGCCTCATCGGGCCTAAGACACCTTAAGTAGGGAATCACGAAAGATCTTTTGTAAAGAATCCCATCTATTAAAGAGTACCTTAGTGTCCGAACAATTAACTTCCGTGCTTCAGTTGCATCGCTTGGCAACCAACCGGTTTGAATATGAGCCTTAATAGGATCAATCCAGGACGTCCCCAGGCCTATAGGAGCCACAAGCTTAACATCTATGCTTCGTGTTTTCAAAACACGGAAGTACACACTTCCTAAACTTTCTTCTATCTCAGATGAAGCAAACTTTGATAGCGCATCTGCTTTAGCATTTTCTTCCCTTGGAATGTGTTCAACATGGCATTCATTAAATTGGGTCATCACAGCCCTTACCAGGCGGACATACTTAGCCATTGTATCATCCCTTGCCTCAAATTCTCCCTTTATCTGGGATATGATCAGCTTCGAGTCTCCACGGACCTTTAAGTTTTTGACTCTAAGTGTCCCAGCTAGACCAAGGCCAGCTATCAGGGCTTCATACTCTGCCTCATTGTTTGTGGTTGGGAAGTCTAGCTTCATAGCATACTCAATTAAGAACCCATCAGGACTTTGCAAAACCAACCCTGCTCCACTGGAATTTGTTTTTGATGCTCCATCAAAATTGAGAACCCAATATTCTTTCTCCTTATCATCCTTCTCTATGTCCCCATTATCGACTCCCTTGTCTTGAGGTATGGTATCTTCCTGCCCCCCGACTTCTTGGTTGGGTATGGTACATTCCACCACGAAGTCCGCTAGTGCCTGGGCTTTTATGACCGTACGTGGCTTATACTTGAGATCGAACTCTCCCAACTCTATTGCCCACTTAATCAATCTCCCACTTGCCTTGGGACTGTGAATGATATTTCTCAGTGGCTGATTCGTTAGCACCTCAATCTGATGAGCCTGAAAGTAAGGACGCAGTTTTCTTGAAACCATTACCAAGTCTAGAGCAAACTTCTCAATAGTTGAATAATTTAATTCAGCACCATGCAGAATTTTGCTGGCATAATACACGGGTTTCTGGACTTTTAGCTCCTCCTTAACCAACACCGCGCTCAAGGCGCTATCTGAAACAGCCAAGTACAAGAATAAAACTTCACTCAGAACTGGCTTGGCCAACAACGGGGCCTGGGCCATATACTTCTTTAACTCTTCAAATGCCTTCTGGTTTTCCTCACTCCATACAAAGTCTTTGATTCTTTTTAGCGACTTGAAGAATGACAAACACTTGTCCCCCGACTTGGAGATGAATCGTCCTAGCGCAGCAACCCTTCCTGTAAGCTTCTGAACATCCTTGACAGTTTTTGGTGGTTCCATGTCCAGGATCGCCTTTATTTTATCCGGGTTAGCCTCAATTCCCCTCTTTGAGACCATCAGTCCCAAGAATTTTCCAGATCCTACTCCGAAAGCACACTTCGTAGGATTCAACATCATCTTGTGGTACCTCAGGACCTCAAAAGCTTCCCTCAAATGGGTTATATGGTCAGTCTTTACTAGACTCTTGACTAACATGTCATCAACATAGACTTCCATAGTCTTACCAATAAGATCCTTAAAAATTTTATTCACCAACCTTTGATAGGTGGCTCCTGCATTCTTGAGACCAAACGCCATAACAAGATAACAATAAACACCAAAGTCAGTGATAAATGATACCTTTGGAATGTCATCCTTATGCATTATGATCTGGTTGTATCCGCTAAATCCATCCATGAAACTCAGCATCTCATGTCCAACAGTGGCATCAATCAAAGTATCAATTCTAGGCAGCGGAAAACAGTCTTTGGGGCATGCATCATTCAGATCAGTGAAGTCTACACGCATCCTCCACTTTCCATTAGCCTTCTTCACCATTACAGGGTTTGCTAACCACTCCGGAAATTGAATCTCCTCAATGAAACCAGCCTCTAAGAGCTTTTCTACTTCCTGTTTTATAGCCTCTTGTCTTTCCGGGGCAAAATTTCTTTTCTTTTGTTTCACTGTCTTCCGGCTTGGATCTACGTTTAGCTTGTGAGTAATTAACTCCGGGTCTATGCCTGGCATATCAGCTGCTGACCATGCAAACACATCACTATTTCCTTGCAAAAATTTCACTAACTTCCCTCTAAGGGGCTCCTCTAATGTGGCTCCAATGAAAGTCATCCTCTCAGGATTCTCGGGGTCTAAAAGAACCGAAACCAATTCTTCTGCTGGCCTTCCTCTATTCTCGTCATTTTCTCGAACAACCATATCTTCAATAGGAAGAACCTGCCCCCCGACTCCATCTGCCCTCAAAGAGGCCATATAACAACTTCTAGCCATTTTTTGATCTCCTCTCTCTTCTCCAATCCCGTTTCGGGTGGGAAACTTCATGACTGAATGGTAGGAAGAAGGGACTGCCTTGAAGGCATGTATCCCTGTTCTCCCCATGATAGCATTATAAGTTGAACTAGCCTTTACCACCACGAAATCCAGCATCTGCGTTGCTTGCCTTGGTTCCGTACCTATGGTGGTCGGCAATTTGATTATCCCTTCCACAGGACATTCTACTCCAGCAAATCCATATATCGGCATGTCGGTTGGTGTCAATTGGGAGTCGTTATACCCCATCCTTAGAAAGGTGTCGTGGAGCAAGATATCCACAGAAGCACCATTATCCACAAGGACCCTCTTAACCGGGCTATTTCCTATTATCGGTGTTATGACCAGCGGGTCGTCATGGGGAAACTTCACACCCTCTAGGTCGGAATCATCAAAAGCCAAATGTTACCTCTGTCCTGGCCCTCTTCGGGGCTTCTCCAATAATATGCATAACCTCCCTAGTATATGCATTTCTGGAATTTTTGGACAATCCAGCAGCGGTTGGACCTCCATAGATCGTGTTTATCACAGGCCCTCGAGGGCGTCGCGGTCCTCCAAAAATTGCATTTATAACCGGCCCTCTAGGTTGGGGATTCCGCCCCTGATCGTCTTGGTCCCTCCTATGATCTTCAAAGTTCTTCCTTCCATTATTATTTCTGTCCCCTCCATCTCCAGTATACTTGTTCAATCTTCCTTTTCAAATCAAAAACTCAATTTCATCTTTCAATTGCCTACACTCATCGGTGTCATGGCCAACATCTTTGTGAAACCTGCAATACTTGCTCTTATCTAGCTTGGCGGGATCAGCCTTCAAGGGCTTAAGCCAGCGAATATCTCTATCTTTCTCAATCTCCATCAAAATCTGACTTCTAGGAGCATTCAGCTTAGCGTATTCAGTGAACTTTTGCCCAGGTCCTCCCTTCTTGGGGGTTGAATCAGGGTTTTGTTCGATTCTAGGATATTTGTAATTTGCAATATATTCTAAATCAGTTTTTCGCTTCTTGCCTCCAGTGGGCTCATTACTTACTACGGTCTTCCTCATACTTTCTTCAACCCTGATATATTTCCCTGCCCTCTCTTGGAGCTGCAACATGCTTTCAGGGGGACGTTTGGCCAAGGACATCTTAAAAAACTCGTCCCTAGTTCCTTGTTGCAGTGCTATCATGGCTACCTTATCATCAAGGTCCGGGACTTTTAAAGCCTCCTTTGTGAAACGATTCAGGTAATCTCTCAAGGATTCCTTAGCTCCCTGCACAAGACTCATAAGAGATGCTGAACTTTTCTCATGGACTCTTCCACTGATGAATTGCTTAATAAAAGCTTGACTTAATTCTCTGAACGATCCAATAGAGTTTGGGGGCAGGCGACTGTACCATCTTTGAGCCATACCTGACAGGGTTTGAGGGAAGGCCCGACACTTTATAGCATCATTCACGGGTTGCAGCAGCAGTGCATTAGAGAATGTCCTAACATGATTAGCGGGGTCTCCCGTGCCATCATAGGCTTTGATAGTGGGCATCTTGAATTTCCTTGAGATATGGGCATTCATTATCTCTTCTGTGAAGGGTGGAGTTGGATCATCAGGATCTCCAAGGGGAAGGAGATTGCTTGGATCAGTTCTTGGGACAACAGCCCTTCTTCGTACCGGACCATCCAGGTCTATGACAGGAGGAGGATTTCTCCCCCTAGGAGGTATCTGGGGTCTGGTGGCCTGGTGAGCCTCCAAATCACGCCTCAGCCTTTGGATTTCAGCCTCATGATCCCTGATCCTTTCCTGCACTTCTTGGGGATTCGCCCCTGGGGTGCTTTGGGGGCGTTGCCTTCCATCGGCCATTGGCTCTTTTCCAGGATGCCTCCTTCTCGGGGCCACTTCATCATCCGAAGATTCGGAGTCTCTCTCAGTGTAAGGACCAGAAAATTCCCGATCCTCAGGGATAGGAGCCAAACCTCGTATATAAGGGGGCGACTACCCTCGTGCTTCGCTTCCCCCAGCATATCCGCTTCCTCCAACCTCAGGGTGAAGGGGCATCCCTTAAGGGGGGTTAGTAGTAACAATAGTTGAATATTCATACCCGACGGGTCGAGAATTCACAGGTATATGTACTTGTTGAACTTGAGGATTCGTACCCTGAATAGTCGGGGGAGTTGTCCCTTGTGGCTGAGGTTGAGTTGCCCCTATCTGGGCTTCCCCCTGAGTAGATGCATAAGTTGAATGGGGAGGAACCTCCACGGTTGATGAAATCACCTGGGTTGTCTCTGATGGTGTTCCTTCCTCTAGAGCTCTAATGGTTCTCCGTGTTCTCGCCATGGTTGTTGTTGTGCTTTCCCACAAACGGCGCCAAATGTTATGGATAAAATACTAAGGTTATTATTTGCTGTATTTAATAAAAGGAACGTGAGCTTTAAGGCTCGATTTGACTGCTCTTGTGTTTCGTGACTCAATCTGCCTTAACACGATGCCTACGTACCTTGCTGATTGCCAAGGATCAAGTCAAAAAACGTAGTTCTGATCTGTGGGGTGAGGCCCCTTATATAGATGTTGGGAGTCCTTGAATTGGACTTGGTATAGGAGACTTGGTGGGAAAGTCTCATAATTAAAATGGACTTTGGAGTCCTAGATAGTAGGAAACTGATTCCTTATCCTTTTAGGTCCCCTTGAGGCTAATCTGTAAGGATTTATATCCTTATCGGGACTCTTCTCAATAGCTGATTTTTCCCTTATTAATTAATTACGAAATTAATTAATAATCAGGGTTTTTAGGCCTTCTTTGTTCCATCAGGCCTGATCTGGTCCATCAGGCCTGATCAGCATGTTAACCTTTCTGGTCTAAATGTCATACATCTTCTTATTGGGCCTAGCAGTCCACACCTTGTACAATTAACGCAGTATTTAATTAAACTATCATAATTTATTTATCCCTATCAAAAGAGAATTCTAACTTTAAACTTTATAGCCAACAAAGACACTTGTTCTGTTATAGGTTAGCTAACAAGGATACATGTTCTTTTTCTTGGTTAATCAAGACATGATGGAACTGCTGTCACATTATTTTCTCTATACCAGACATAATTTGTACTTGAATGAAAATCAGCTCAATAGTGCTTCGTGTGATGTCCCAAATCATAAAGGCACTAAAAGAGGTGTAAGAGTTATCGAACTTAATATATGGCCGACTCAAGCTCAAGAAGGAGGGCTATATGTGTTAAATACAGATGGTACGCAAGTTAGATTAATACTTTCTTCTAAATTTGTACATTCAATTTTCTTTTTCTTACAAGTCATATTAGCGGAATCAGTTGAGGGCCAGAACTATGAGTATTTTGAATTAATGTATAAGCCATTACAGCCTAAGCACTCTAAAAGTACTTATTAGGAAGTATTACATTGATACGGGTTGTCCATCTGATAATAAAAATTGGCTAGCTAGATTTTCTCACTCTTTGTCTATTCTTGATATGTGGAATTTTTGAAATGTTTAAGATCAATTAAAGAGCATGCCTTTGCTACCTCACATTATCCTGTCGTAATGACTCTATAAGACCACCTTAAATCAGATCTTCGGGCTAAAGCAACTTAGGTAAGTGGAGATTTGTGTATACATGTAATAAATTTTCTATTTGTTTGATTTTTTCACAAGGTTTTGTGATATTCTAAACCTAAAAGGTCGATAATAATATTTTTTGTTTTCCAATTTTCACATTGCAGATGCTCGCTGAGACATTTAGAGACATGCTATATTACTCTGATTTAGATGATACAAAAAAGTTGCCATCGCCAGAAAAATTGAAACGGGTAATTATATCTACTAATATCATGAAATGCTAATCAATCATGACAGGAAATTAAACTTAATAAAATATATTGATGTTAACCTTATTATTCCATGGACATGTTAATATAGGTGGAGCGCCTGCTGATATAAGAAAGCACAAAATGGTAGTTATCATTACTTTCAGTAATCTTGTCTAATTAGTCCTCTAACTTGAAAAATTTTGTGTGAATAATTATTTTGGTTTGGGTTTTGGGCAGGGCTGCTTTTGAGAAAGAGATTAAAGGAATGTCGTCTACTCGTTCGGTTGGTGATCTTCTTCCAGAACTTTCCTGCCCTTTTTAGCTGCTAAAGATCAATTATAAAAGCTGATTTCTAAAATATGTAATTTTATTTATGTAGAAAGTTTAGGTCGGAGTAGTTCGAATTAGTGTGACTTGAAAGTTTATGTTGGTATGTCTTGGAAGTTCTTTATTCAAGTATTTATATTGAAAGTTCTTTAAGTTGATAGATTTGTATCGATTTATATATTTTTTGGATTATTATAATTAATATTGGGATATTTTATTAGATAATAAATATGCTAAAAAATTTCCATTAAAAATGTTGCCTTGGTATAATAAGGTGTTAGAAAAAATAAATTAACTTGTGGTGCTATAACATGACAAGGTGTTGGCAAAAATGAAAAATGTTATTCAACTAGTGTTGCTATATAGGGAGGAAGATATTGCAATAAGAATTATGACAACATCAACATTGTGTTGTTATTTACTAGAGGATGTTGCCATAGAGTTAAAGTCTACACCAGTGGCGCTACTGAGTTAAAAATATTTCCAGAGGACCCTAAGTAAACATAATATGAATATTGGCATAGTTTTCTAAAATATGTTGGCATAACATCAAAAGCCACATTCAAATTTCCAACACCCTCAAAATTGATCAAAGTGTTGTCGTACGCTTTATGGCTACATTTTTCAGTATTTTTAACATTTTTTTGGATGTTCCTAAAGACCATTTATGTAGTAGTGCATATCGAATCAATATGAGTAAACCCATCATAATTATAGAAGTTGTGGCAATGTATAGTACTTGAGTATCTTATTCTACAAGTATCATACTAATAATAAAACAATTATACGTATGATTAACAAATACCGGTAGAAAACTTGTTTCTGAAGATTAAAAGAAGTGTTATGTTGAAACTCTGACAATTAACGATTCATAAACCTAGATAACTACGTAGACTTGATCCCTATAAAGGGTACACAACATCTTGAGAAGGGAGGATAACAATTACCACTACGTTGTTCTCTTAAGAACAATCTCTAAAATATTTAAAAACCATAAACTTTACAAAAAAATTCTTATATCATTGTAAATAACTCATCTAAAAATCTTAATATTGGCACCACGTCCATGATTAAATTTGGTTCCAACAGTCGTAATGAAGCAACCGTTCAAAGTATAAGATACATAGTTTTCCAAAAAGTTTAATGACGAACAGATATTAAACTGCGATAAGAGGGTGTAACAAATCTCAAGACTCTTGTAATAATTTACATTAAAATAACACGTAACTGATTCCAATGCATCTACTACGATCAAGTCACATATTTTCTTTACCCCAACTATTGTAATAATAGAATCTTACTCGGTATTTCATACTTGTTTCGACATTATCACTAGTATTATTAAATATGTGGATATCATATGTGCCACACTTAACTTGGATATATGTTGAGACTTGAGACACCAACCATATATTACAGGGTGTCTCCTTTACTTGATAAATTTATAGAGGATATTTTCCAATTTGAAACCATATAAAACTAGTAGCTTGCATCAACACTATTACGAGTTGTCCTGCATTGTCGGCGTGAGAGGTAGTTTGCTGAATAAGCAGTCAATTAACTCAATTAATATGAGATCTTTTGGAATGTTATCAAAAATAAATTTGTGCGGACTCGACTAAAAGCGAACAACATCATACTTGTTAGGAATATGTTATAGGCTTGATGATATTTTATCAAAACACCTTAGCAGATTTAATTAAGTGTGTATGTAACTTTTAACGGATAATCTTACTTTGTCATCTGTTGAAAGAGTAGCTTATGTTTAAATAAGTTTTTGTAGCACAGTCTTGTATACTGAAATGCCTTAGAGAATTAGAGGTTGTAGGATATTCTAAGTCATGTAGAATACTAGTATGATATGCTAAATAGGTTGGGTAATTGTAAATATTAGATTTCTTGTAATTTTGCATAAATGAAACTGAGTCAACTGCTATAAAATTACTTTCAATGGATGTTTCTACAAGGCTTCGACGGATGACCCAAGTCTCAATCAACGGATGATCCAATAGAGTCTCAACGAATAATCAACAGAGTCTCGATCGATAAAAAATTCAAATATGAGTTGATAGTGACTTGACAGTTACCTGTGTTGATTATATACAAAAGGAATGTGGCGTCCTATTAGCAGGATTTTGAGAACAAAGAAGCATTTCCATTTCCATGCTTACTTAAAGAAATATAAAGATGCTGGATAGAGAAATGAAGAAACATGTTATTAGACTTAGATATTTTGTTATATTAGTTTGTCTTTTCATATGTAACTTGGTGATATATAAACCAAGATTAGCAAATAGATAATTATCGACCGATTGAACTAAGAAATAGAAAAAGTAATATCTGTTAAGAATTTCTCTGTTCTCTCTTTGTAAAAATTTACTTGTAAGCAACTGTGTGCATTCTTGCATCACAGATTTCTCAATCAATATATATCTCTGGTGGAAAGATCAATCCACCAGAAAGTTTTAAATCCCTGGCTTTAATTACTTTATGTTTTGAATACATTCATATTTCATTCTTCACACTTGCATATTCAAACACTGATATACTTTGGTAAAGAATTTTCTTAGTTTTCAAAAAAGAAACCAAGAATTATATTCAACCCCCCTTCTGTAATTCTATTGTTAGACTATCTGGGAATAACAATTGGTATCAGAGCAAGCTCTTGACACACAAAGAGTTTAAAGATCAAAACAGTCTAACAAGATAAGCAGAAAGAATGTTGGAGTTAAGATCCATTTCCTGGATAAATATAATTATCACCATTGGAAGGTGAAAATGCACCTTCATCTACTCTCACAAGATGAAAGCTATGTAAGATTCATAGAGAATGTTCCTCATGTTTCTAGAAGGGTAGAAACTGATGTTGAGAATGCTACTGGAAATGAACAGACTATCCCAAAGCCAAGGTCATAATGGACTGATGAAGATATTGAAGTAGTTCACAAGGATAAGAAGGCCATGAACATTCTGTTCAATGGTCTTGATGGTGATATGTTTGATAATTTTATCAACTGCAAGACAATTTAGGGTATTTGGGATACCATTCAAATCATATGTGATGGAACTGAACAAGTGAGGGAAAATAAGATGCAACTCTTAATACAAAAATTTTAGCACTTTCACTTTGAAGAAGGTGAATCTCTACGTGACATTATTAGTAGGTTTCAAAAACTACTAAATGCACTGAAGCTGTATGGGAGAGTCTACCAATTAAAGGATTCGAACCTGAAATTCCTTAGATCTCTGCCAAAAGAATGTAAGCCTATGACAGTCTCACTTAGAAACTCTCAAGAGTACAAAGAGTTTACTTTGGAAAGACTGTATGGTTTCTTAAAACCTATGAGCTCAAGATGGAGCAGGATGAGCAGTTGGAAAAAGGAAGAAAGAAGGATGGATCTATTGCACTTGTAACTGAACAAGACAGATGAAAAGAGATAAAGGGAGAAACTGTGGAATCTATACCAAACTCAAGAGTTTGTGAAGGCAAGGGAAAAGGGTTAATAGGAGAAGTTGAAGACTGTACGAGTCAGGATGAAATGGAGGATCTAGATGAACATCTAGCTTTCCTATCAAGAAGATTTTCCAAGCTCAAATTCAAGAAGAATTTTGGAGCAACCAATCCACATAGAAACATGGTGGATAAATCTAAATTCAAATGTTTCAAATGTGGCTTGAGTGGTCATTTTGCCAATGAACGCAGAAAGCCCAATCCCGAGAAATTGAAGTTTTAGCCAGTTGACTATAAGAAGAAATACTTTGAATTGCTCAAATAAAAGGAGAAGGCTTTCCTGACTCAAGAAAATGACTGGGCTGCAGATGGGGAAGACGAAGATGAAGAACCAAGCTATGCAACCTAGCCCTGATGGCTAAATCAGAGGAAACATAAGTCGGTTCCTCAAGAAATCAGGTAATCACCATAAACCTAGCACGCCTTTCTAAAGATAAGTGTAATGATGCTATAAATGACATGTCAACAGAATTATATAACTTGCGTGTTACACTTAAATCACTCACTAAAGAAAAACACAAGAATTAAAGATAATAATCTGCTTTTAAGTGAGAGAAATGCTGTGTTAGAAACTCAATTTATTGAGTTTGAGAAATTAAAGTTATAGTGTAATATTGCCAAAGAGGAATTGACTCAATCTTTGAATAAATATGAGATTTTGAGGAAGCAACTTGAATGAGAGCAAGAGGTAGTCTAGGCTTGGATGTCATCAAGAGATGTACATGCTCAAATTGCTAAGGTTCAAGGTATAGAATCATTTTGTGAAGAAGCCTGGAAAAAGAGCAAGGAGAAACTGGATTATGTGTTGGTAGAAGGATTATCAACGGATGTGGAATCAACAGATGATGAAGTTTAACCGTCGAAAGCTAAAAAGGATTATCTGTTGAAAGACAAGGAACCACATCCGTCGATTGAAAAGAAACCAATTAGCAAAGTTAAACTAGATAAACTCAATTAAAAATATGGACCAGTTTCCAAGAACTTTGTTACAGGAGAATCAAGTCAAGTCAAGGAGAACAAAAGAGTTAATGTGGGGCATCTGTCAATGAAGGAACTGTATGACAGATTGGAGAAAATTGAGGTCAAGGCAGACTCCAAAAGGAAAAATAATATAAATGGGAAAGTAGGAATTAACAAACATAACAACTACACATCTGATAAATATGCACCTAGAAAAATCTGTATTAACTGTGGTAGTGTTAATCATTTGTCTGTTAATTGCAAATCTGCTATGCCTGCACCCATATCTGCACCTCCCTCATTTCCCAATATGCCCACAATGCCTATGAATGTTATGCTTACACAAAATTTGAATGCACAATTTGCTAATATGCCATTTGCACAAAATCCTTACTATGCTACATTCAACATGCCTCAAATTCCATTTAGCATGCCATACTGGAATAACATGTTTACACATAATATGCCATTTCATGTTAATCAACTTGTGCATGATAATTCTGCTATTATGAATGGTTTTCAAGGCCCTACTCTCTTGACCAAGGTTGAATCTTAATCACCTAAGTCAAATAAGGAAAAGCCTAAGAAACCTAAAAAGAAGGCTAACAAGGCAGGACCCAAGGAAACTTGGGTACCAAAATCAACTTGATTTGATTTTGATGGGTGCAGGGAAACAAAAAGAATCTTTGGTATCAGGATAGTGGTTGCTCAAGGAACATGACTGGAGATTCTACCATTTTCACTGGGTTCAAGGAAAGAGCTGGATCAAGTATTACTTTTGGAGATGACAACAAAGGGTATACTGTGGGATATGGCTTGATTTCAAGAGACAATGTCATCATTGAAGAAGTTTCTCTAGTGGATGGCCTCAAACACAACCTTCTGAGTGGCATCCAACTATGTGACAAGGGAAACTCTGTAACCTTCAATTCAGAAGCCTGTGTTATTTCAGACAAAAAGAACAACAAAGTGGTTCTCACATGAGTGAGAAAAGGAAATGTGTATCTAGCTGACTTTAACTCATCCAATGCAAATTATATTACTTGTCTTTTCAGTAAAACAAGTCAAGATGAAAGTTGGCTATGGCACAAGAAGCTGTCCCATTTGAACTTCAAGACTATGGATGAATTAGTCAGGAAAGACCTAGTAAGAGGCATTCCTCAAGTTGAGTTCTCAAAGGATGGACTGTGTGATGCCTGTCAAAAGGAAAAGCAAATCAAGGCATCATTCAAGAAGAAGCTTGAATCTACAATTGAAGAACCACTACAACTCTTGCACATGGACTTGTTTGGACCAGTCAATGTGTTGTCAATATCAAAGAAAAAATATTTCCTGGTGATTGTGGATGATTTCTCAAAGTTCAATTGGACATATTTCCTCAAATCTAAAGATGAAGCTAGTGAAATCATTGTCAATCATATAAGGCAAGTCAACAATCATCCTGATCTCAAAGTTAGAAGAATAAGGAGTGACAATGGAACTGAGTTCAAGAATTTTGCAATGAGGTTGTTTTGTGAAGAAAATGGGATTATGCATGAGTTTTCAGTAGCAAGGACCCCACAGCAAAATGGGGCGGTGGAAAGAAAGAATAGGTCGCTTGTTGAAGCTGCAAGGACAATGCTTGAAGAATCAAAGTTACCAACTTATTTTTGGGCAGAAGCTGTAAATACTACATGCCACACTCATAATATTTCTTTGGTCAATCAAGTAAAATGCATGATCCCCTATCAATTGTTTAAGAACATGAAGGCAACACTAAACTTTCTTCATGTCTTTGGCTATAAATGCTACATTCTAAGGAATCAAACCGAGCAACATGGAAAGTTTGATGCCAAAGTAGATGAAGGTATTTTGTTGGGTATGTAGTTAGAAAATCATACAGAGTCTACAATCTTAGAACCAACATTGTTATGGAATTTGTATATGTGTTTGATGATAAGAAGATTGAAGGACTACAAGATGAAGGTTTCCATGAAAGCCTCAAATTTGACAATGTCGAGATGATTTGTGATGACAGTGATGATGAAAGTGATCAAAAAATAATCTCATAGGGAAATACAGAAAAGTCAACAACAAATGAAGCACATAATTCTACATCTGTTGAAAGACAAAGTGCAGCATCCGTTGAAAGACATGATGCATCATCCATTGATAGAAAGACTGCATCATCCGTCAAAAGGAGAAACTCACATCTGTTGAGCCATCAATAAGAGTTGAGAGTCATTTTAGATCATACACAGAATAGACCCCAACTTCAAGTCAAAGATCCATAAACTCAGGGGGAGTTTCTTCTAATCAAAACTCAGTCACACATCAATACAACTTTGAGGCCTCTTCATCTAGAGCTAATCTACCACAACAAATAAAATAGACTAGAGATCACCCATTTGAACTAATTATTGGCGATGCATCTTCAAGAGTGCAAACAAGAAAAGTAACTCAAGATGAATGTTTATATAGCAGCTTCATGTCACAGGAAGAACCAGAAAAGGTAGAACAAGCTTTGTTGGATCCTGATTGGGTTTTAGCTATGCAGGAATAGCTAAACCAATTTGATAGGAATGGAGTATGAAAGTTGGTACCCAAACCAAAAGGCAAGAATTTTATTGACACCAAATGGGTATTCAGAAATAAGATGGATGAGAATGTCATAGTAGTCAAGAACAAAGATAGATTGATTGCCAAGGGCTACTGTCAACAAGAAGGAATAGATTTTGATGAGACTTTTTTTCCTGTTGCAAGACTTGAAGCCATCAGAATCTTTCTAGCCTATACAACCCATGCCAATTTCAAAGTCTATAAAATGGATGTGAAGAGTGCCTTTCTAAATGAAGATTTGGAGGAGGAAATCTATGTCAGTCAGCCTCCTGGTTTTGAAGACCCCAACTTTCCAGAATATGTCTACTATCTTTTAAAAGAACTCTATGTATTGAAGCAATCACCTAGAGCCTGGTATGACACTTTGTCAAAGTTCCTTTTAGAAATCATTTCACAAGAGATACTATTGACAAAACCTTTTTTTTTTAAAAATGTTAATGGCTCTAGTATACTTGTCCAAATTTATGTAGATGATATTATATTTGGCTCTACAGATGAAAAACTTTGTAAAAAGTTTACCAAACTAATGCAAAGTAAATATGAAATGAGCATGATGAGAGAACTAACTTACTTTCTTGGTCTCCAAGTTAAGCAAGTTAGTGATGAAATATTCATTAGTAAAACCAAATATATTCATGATCTTTTTAAAGAAGTTTGACTTAATGGATTGCACATCTGCAAAAACTCCCATGGCCACTGCCATTAAGCTTGAATTGAACCCTACTAAAAAGTCTGTGGACATTTCAAGCTATAGAGGCATGGTTGGCTCAATTTTATATTAACATCCAGTAGGCCAGATATAATATTTGCTACTTGTCTTTGTGCTAGATTCCAAGCCGATCCTAGAGAATCTCATTTAGTAGCTATTAAGCAAATTTTCAGGTATCTCAAAGGAACACCAAAACTTGGCATTTGGTATTCTAGAGATTCTGGTTTTTATCTAATTGGTTACTCAGATGCAGATTATGCAGGTTGTAAAGTAGACAGAAAAAGTACAACATGAACCTGTCAATTTCCAGGAAATAAGCTAGTGTCCTGGTTTAGTAAGAAATAAAACTCAGTTTTTACTTCCACAGCTGAGGCTGAATATATTGCTGCTGCTAGTTGTTGTGCATAGATTCCATGGATGAAAAATCAACTATTAGATTATGGTCTACATGTGGACAAGATTCCAATTTTCTGTGACAACACAAGTACCATTGCCATTACTGTAAATCCTGTACAACATTCAAGGACAAAGCACATTGACATCAAGTACCATTTCATTCAAGAACATGTCATGAATGGTATTGTGGAACTTCATTTTGTTCCTAGTGAGCAGCAACTTACAGAAATCTTCACCAAGCCACTTGATGAGTCCACTTTCACTAGGTTGGTAAGTGAGTTAGGTATGCTTAATTATTCCTAAGTTCTTTTGATGTATAAGCAATTTGTAATGCAGGTAGAAACAAATTTGATTTTTCCTAAAAAGATGAAATTTTAGCTAGGTCAAAATTTACATCTCGACGGATGTTCATTATCCATCGAAAGTGAATATCCGCTGAATTTTATTATCTGTTAAAAATCAAATATTTTTTTGGGTACTTTATATCTTGACGGATATCTTTAATCTATATTCGTTGAATTGCTTTTATCATAGCCGTTAATTTTATACATTATCCATTGAATTTACTTACAGTGTGTATGTATATGTCGATGGATAATCTCTAGAATTACTACAGTTTATATCATTTTTAAACGGTTATTTTTAGCAATTTTCACTGGGTACTTTATTGTACTTTTTAATGTTTACTTGTTTATTTCCGAGAAAGTATAAAAGCCCTCTTTCATTTTTCATTTTACTTTTATCTTTCTCAAAGCAATTTTTACTCTCTTCATCTCCAAGAACCCTTTCTCTCTGTAACTACTCTCAATCACAACAATGGCACCAGTAGTCAAGATTATGTCCCAAATCTGGATTTGTTTATGAGAAGAACAACTTTTGGCACTGGTAGATAAGAACATTGCTGGTTTTAAACGGTTATTTTTAGCAATTTTCACTGGGTACTTTATTGTACTTTTTAATGTTTACTTGTTTATTTCCGAGAAAGTATAAAAGCCCTCTTTCATTTTTCATTTTACTTTTATCTTTCTCAAAGCAATTTTTACTCTCTTCATCTCCAAGAACCCTTTCTCTATGTAACTACTCTCAATCACAACAATGGCACCAGTAGTCAAGATTATGTCCCAAATCTGGATTTGTTTATGAGAAGAACAACTTTTGGCACTGGTAGATAAGAACATTGCTGGTTTTGAGGACTATCACAAGATGATGGACTTCATTTGTAACTCCAAACTAAGCTATGATATGCTTGAGTCTCCAGTGATTTACTGTGAAGTTGTGGAGCAGATCTGGAACCCTGTCGCGTATAATTCCAAAGATAAGACCATTGCCTTCACTCTTAAAGGTAATAATTAATGTATTAACTGTGATGAAATACAAGGATGATTTTATTTTCCTGAAAACAACACAAATGTTCCACACACAAACATATAAATGTGAGCACCATGCTTGTGTCTATGAGTTATTCTCTCAATCCTGCCAAATTAGGTGAGGTTAGGAGAATGGGACTTAGAAAATAATGGAGCTTTCTCTGTGATTCCTTTATCAAAACATTGTGGTGCCTCAAAATCCGGGGTCAAGGATCTAGGAGGCCACGCCATCTTGAATTCTATATAACACTTATTTCATATCACTGTATATAAATACTCACACTTTTACCACCCCACACTTATCACACACACACACTTATAGGTTTTAGCTTACTATTTCTTAGCTTTAGGTTATCATTCCTATATAGCTAGGTTACTATTTGATGATTTAACCATGGTTAGTTTCTTACCATGGTTAATTAGTTTAGTTAGTTTGGTTCGATACGTTTATTTATTCGTTTACGCGTTCGTTCGATCTCTTAATCATTTTTGTAATAATTTCTCGTAAACGGTCCGCGGTGTAAATCCTTTTGTATACATTCTTTATGTTTTGAAGTATCGTTCTTGGATATAAATCCGTAGGGTTTTAAATTCGTAATTATATTGTGCTTCCCGTAATCCTCGATGGTTCGTAAATACGGTCATTTTTCAAAGTTCATTTTCTTCGAAAACTAATAGCGTTTACATACACTCATTTGGTACGTATTATCATGTTATCAACTCCGAAACTCAATTTCTCATGCACAACATAGTGTGGGCTAAAAAGTTTTCCCCGTCTGTCAGGGTTACTATTCATTAAGCGTTTTTACAAAGACTCAAAAATTCGAGTTATTACAAGCATTTTCTGTCAAAATTAGCAATTTTGATGCAGTTACTTATTCTATGGTTAACATGCTATATATGTTTTTGAATGAAAAGTACTTTAATTTTAGTAACTCTGCCATGATAGAACTAAGGTATAAGTTAGGAGACATTAAGAAGAGATCCAAGAATATATACTATGTTAGGTTTCTTATGATGCCAGCAAACCATGTTTCCAAGGACCTCTTGATTCAGAACCCAACAAATAAGCTTGATTTTTGGGTCCAAGAAAATAGAGTACTTTTTAATCTTAACAGGAACAATCTTCATAATGAAGTACCTCTCAACTATCTGTCAATCATGGAGGCACCTCAGGTAAGTGAGGTAACTATTTATGTCACTAATCTTTCCCAACCTCCAGTTTCTTTGCAAATAACTGTGGCTATGGCATCTGTGACAATGACCAAATAGATGCCCACCCAAGCCACAAAATCTGAAATTTCAAAATCCAAAACAAAGAAACCCCAATCTAGTTCCTCTCAAAAGAAACTAGTTTTAAAAACTACCAAGGCACAAGAGAAGAGTGTGAAGGATGGTAAGAAAGGTGAGGGACAGGGTGAACATCAAAGAAACCCTAAGGATAAGGTGAGGGAGGTTAGTAAATCCCAGTCTAGCCACACCACAGTCTCCCAATAGGCTGTGGTGATTAATAAAGAAAGTAGCACATTGATAGCTGCATCCTCCCAAAAGGATGTAACTATTGAAAATAGCTCATCTCCAAGAGCATAGAATAAAAGGGGTAGGGACACCACATGCCAAACTCAAACCTATATCCAAAAGAAGAAGTTGAAACCTTTGGGAGAGTCACAGGGTGCACACACAGTGCCAACTGCAATCAAAGACTCAGTTAATGCACCATCATAAATTCGGGTTAATATGGCTCCAATAAATGTGGAGTCAAGGCCAAAATCTCTCATAATTGAAACACCTCACACACACAATTCTCTTACAAACTCACTGGATGTGGATATGATAAACACATCAATTCCTGATTCTCCATCTTTGAAACTCATGGAGGAGCCAAAATCTCAAGCAAGTGAGCATCATCTTATAGATGATTTGTTGGCTCACTTGCCTTTTCTTTCTAGAACTACTGAGAAATTTGTGCATAATCTCTAATCAATCACCACAGATTCAACAGTAGTTTCAACTCCTAACTCCATCATTTCTACTCTCACGATGAATATTCCTCATCCATCGACAAGTGATTGTCTCTCGATGGATAAGCTTCACAGCAATTCTCCGTTGACATTCACTACTACTATTTCGACGGATGTCTCTCATCCATTGAAATTCTCTACACAGCCTGAAATTTCTAAACTTGTTACTAGTGTAGATGACTTAGTGGTTATTCAATCACTATTAGGACTGAGGGAAGGGAGTGACTTGAGTGAGTGGATGAGTTGCTCTTAGGCAAAAGGAGAGGAAAAGAATGAACATATGCATGCCGTTTCTTCCAGCATGGAAAAAGTGAGTGAAAGGAGTCCCGCCTTAGATGGTGAAGGTGAGGGTGTGATGATGGGAAGCCAAGGGGAGTCCTTGATGCAAAACAGAGAGATAATGAGAGTAAAGCAGGTACAGAAGAATGGGAAGATCCCATTTCTAGTGAGTTAATGTATGTCAATGATGCAAAAAAGGAGCAACTATTTCAGCAAGAATATCAAGTTGTTCAAGATTCTATCTCTTTTGATGCTGAGGCATTTACTCATCATGTTCCAGCATATCAGACTGTAGCTGAACAGGGCAATGAGGATGCTGAGAAGATTCTCAATTTGGTACATACTATAGCCTTCATACAGAGGGAAAAGGATGCAATCAACTCTCTTTCACCTACAGTTGGTGATGATCTTGAGTTTGATTCTGGTGGCTCTTTTGGGGATGATTTTAATGAAGATGATGTTGATGAAACTGGCATGAACATAGGGGAGATGCAGAACGTAGCTCAACCACAAGCACTCCAACCTGGATGTTCACCAAGGATTATAATGATCATCATTTTAAATCCACACTATTCAAGCTTATCCATCAGACTCAATCAGCCATCCAAGACGCCACTGATGCCAATACCAAATGTCTTCTACAAGCCCATCTTGAATCTCTACAACTGCACAAGATTCAATCTCTCAAATAAAATCAAGATGTGGATGAAATCAAGAGCACCATTATGCAAGTCAAAAAGGACATCAATGAAAGAATAGAGTATAAACTTCCTGAGTCCACAATGAAAGACATTCACTAGAAGATCAGGAAGGACTATGACTTGAGTAACAAGATTGAAACATTGGATTCTAGGCTGACATCAGTAGAGAATTCAATTACCAAGGTGCTTCTCAATCAAGTACATCTGAAACTCCTTCTTCAAAATTGGTGGCTGCTCAAACTCCAACCCCTGCCATACTTGACGATAACCAAAAGGGGGAGAAGGATGAAAATGTCCAACTCAGTAAGGGGGAGGAGAATGTGCATGTCCAAATTAGTAAGGTAATAGTTCCAGCTATTACCTTCTCTAAGCCACCAATGTTGGACAACATTGACTTAATCAACATAGCAGCAGCTGAACTCAAGCTGGTAGAACAGATGAAGAAGCTTGATGAAAGAATTGAGAAGGAATTTGGTACAATTGCAAGTAAAGACAAATACGTGAAGCACACCACCCAATTGAGACCAATTCCAATAGATGAAATGAAGCTAGGAAATATGGAAAGAGGTCAAACCTCATCTAAAAGACAACAACGGGCCATTGTGAATTTGAAGCCTAAGAAACACTCATCAAATCACTCAAGTAAAAATCCAATGGACCTAGTCTAAGCAACTCCCAAATCTGATGAAAAGAAGCTGCTAGGTCACTCAATTGCAAATCACAAAGATCCAAGAGATTCAGTTTTGAAGAAAAGGGTAGCAAAGATCTACATACATGGCAAACTGATTTGTGTGATGGTTGGACATCCTCAATTTGGAGAAGCCAAAAAAGAAGAAAAATTGAGGCTCAAGTCTCAGAAAAGGCAGGCTGCCTTAGAAGCAAAGAAACAAGCTGAAAAGCCTGCTACCAAGTCAGAAACTGAGAAGCCTGCCACCAAAACTAAAACTGAAAAGCATGAGGAACCAAAGCAGAAATCGGGAAAAGGATACAAGAAGGAAAGAGCCAAAAGGAAGATGGTATTTGAAGAAGACAAGTAAGAACCAAATCTAACTCATTCTACTACCACAAATCAACCAACTATGCCCACAATGGAGCAAGCTGAAATCAAGGTCCATCCTGGTGTGAACTTTCATGGTGAGCCAATCATTCCCAAGGATGAACTAATAGACTGGGAAATTCTACCTATTCCTGAGCTGAACATCCCAATACCAACCACTTCTAAAAGAAGAAAGAATATACCAAGAAAGCCAGTCAAGTCTATCCCATTCCAATCTAAAAACTTATCCAAACCCAAACCAACCGTCAACAAAGGAGATCAACTCTTTATCTGTGACATAAAGGAATTTTCAGACATTAATCTCTACTTGAATAAGCTAGAAGAAGTGAGAGAAATAGATGCCCACAAAAGTCTTTCTGAAATATTAATGTTCAGATACAGAGGTGGAAAGGAAATCACTTGGCCTCTTCATAGGATTCTCAATGAAGGCTACTCTATTTTGGTTAAGATATTCTCTGCAATCAAGAAAAACTTTGGATTTACCATGGTGGACAAAACAGAGTTACTTAACAAAATTCAACAAATACAAAGAAGCTAGAGAGAACTAGGTGCACTACCAAGAATCTTAACTATTTCTTATACTGGAAATAGAGTGCACTTGAAGCCATATTGGTTGATATAGTTCAAGGATGAAAGAAATACCAGAAGATTTTTCAGATTAGAAGACCAACTAAAAATATCAAGCAATGAGACTCTCAAGAAAATGCAGGATATGCTAAATCTATCTAATGAAGATGAATCTGATTTCTACAGAAAACTCTAACTCCAGATAGAAGAAAACCATGAGAAGCTAGGAAAGAAGACTAGACACTTAAGGAGAAAGGATTAATTTGCTAAGTCTAGTGGAGCACCTTGAACAAGGCTTGTGAGACTTCTGTGAACGTGTTTGATGATAAAAAGATTGAAGGACTAAAAGATGGAGATTACCATGAGAGCCTCAAATTCGACAATGTTGAGATGGTCAGTGAAGAAAGTGATGATGAAAGTGATCAAGAAACAGTGTCTAAGGATAATGTAGACAAATTTACTACAAATGAAGCACAAAACTCAACATCCGTCGAGTTACATAATGCTTCATCAGTCGGAAGGCAATCTGTATTATCCGTCGGAAGACAACCTGCCTCATCCGTCGGTACTCAAAATTCACCATCCGTCGGGTTATCAAAAGGAGCAGGAAGTCAAGACAGATCACCCATGGAAAGCACCCCAATTTCAAATCAAAGATCCACAAACTCGGGGGGAGTTTCTAGCAATCAAAACTCAATCACACATCAAGACAACATTGAGGTCTCTTCATCTAGGGCTAATCTACCTCAACCAAGAAAATGGACAAAAGATCACCCCTTTGAACTGATTATTGGTGATGTTTCTTCCAGAGTTCAAACCAGGAGAGCAACTCAAGAAGAATGTCTATACAGCAGCTTCCTGTCTAAGGAAGAACCAAAGAAGGTAGTAGAAACCTTATTAGATCCTGATTGGATTTTAGCTATGCAGGAGGAGCTAAACCAATTTGAAAGGAATAAAGTATGGAAGCTGGTACCCAAGCCTAAAGGAAAGAATCCAATAGACACCAAATGGGTATTCAGAAACAAGATGGATGAAAATGGCATAGTAGTAAGGAACAAAGCAAGATTGGTTGCTAAAGGCTATTGTCAGCAAGAAGGGATAGATTTTGATGAAACATTTGCTCCTGTTGCAAGACTTGAAGCCATCAGAATCTTCTTAGCCTATGCAGCCCATGCCAATTTCAAGGTCTATCAAATGGATGTCAAAAGTGCCTTTCTGAATGGAGACTTGGAGGAAGAAGTGTATGTAAGTCAACCTCCAGGCTTTGAAGATCCAAATTTCCCAAAGTATGTCTACTATCTATTGAAAGCACTTTATGGATTGTAGCAAGCACCTAGAGCCTGGTATGACACTTTATCAAAGTTCCTTTTGGAAAATCACTTCACAAGAGGTACTGTAGATAAAACTTTATTTTTCAGAAATGTGAATGGCTCTAGCATACTTGTTCAAATTTATGTAGATGATATTATCTTTGGCTCTACAGATGAAAAACTTTGTAAAAAGTTTGCCAAACTGATGCAAAGCAAGTATGAAATGAGTATGATGGGAGAACTAACTTACTTTCTGGGTTTACAAGTTAAGCAAGTTAGTGATAGAATATTCATTAGTCAAACTAAATATATTTTTGATCTTTTAAAGAAGTTTGATCTAATGGATTGCACATCTGCAAAAACTCCCATGGCCACTGCAACTAAGCTTGAACTAAACACTACTGAAAAGCCTGTGGATATTTCAAGTTATAGAGGCATGGTTGGCTCACTTCTGTACTTAACAGCCAGTAGGCCAGATATAATGTTTGCTACATGTTTGTGTGCTAGATTTCAGGCAGATCCTAGAGAGTCTCATTTGATAGCTATTAAAAGAATTTTCAGATATCTCAAAGGAACACCAAACCTTAGCATTTGGTATCCTAGAGATTCTGGTTTTGATCTAACTGGTTATTCAGATGCAGATTATGCAGGTTGCAGAATTGATAGAAAAAGCACAACAGGAACCTGTCAATTTTTAGGAAACAAGCTTGTGTCCTGGTTCAGTAAAAAGCAAAATTCAGTTTCTACTTCTACAGCTGAAGCTGAATATATTGCTGCTGGCAGTTGCTGTGCACAGATTTTATGGATGAAAAATCAATTGCTAGACTATGGTTTGCAAGTTGATAGGATTCCTATTTTCTGTGACAACACAAGTGTAATTGCCATCACTGAAAATCCAGTGCAACATTCAAGGATAAAGCATATAGACATCAAGTACCATTTCATAAGGGAACATGTAATGAATGGTACTGTAGAGTTACATTTTGTTCCAAGTGAGAAGCAACTTGCAGATATTTTTACCAAGCCACTGGATGAATCCACCTTTTCTAGGTTGGTAAATGAGTTAGGTATGCTTAATTACTCTTGAATTTATCTGAATTATTCTTGCAAGTTGAAAAGGAGCCAGAAATTTAATTGATTTTTAGTCTTGGATGAAATTTTGGCTAAGTCAAAATTTGTCTCTCGACGGATGACCATTATCCATCGGGTTGAGTCATCCGTCGATATACAAATTGTAAATAAAAATCAATTACTTTTCTGGAATATTTTAAAGCTCGACGGATAACATTTTATCCTCATCCGTCGAAGTGTCTAATTCTTAACCGTTAATTCCCTGAACATTATCCATCGAGTATACTTACAGTTTATAAGCATTACACGATGGATAATGGGTGGAATTTTTAAAGTTTATTTTAAAACGGTAATTTTAGGCAGTTTCTATTGGGTAATTTATTTCTCTTTATTATTTTTATCCGTTGAGTTTGAGCAAAGTATAAAAGCCTATTTCATTCTAATCATTTTCTTTTATCATTCTGAAATTCAACTGTCTTATTTCATTCTCTCTCAAGCAAAAATCCTCTTTCTCTTCAAGCTTTTCTTCCCTAACAATGGCACCCGTAGTAAAGATCATGTCACAGACTGGGTTCATCTATGAGAAGAACAACTTCACTGCCTTGGTCAATAAGGGGATTCAGCAATCTGAAGACTATCATAAGATGATGGACTTCGTGAAGAACTGCAAGTTAAGTTTTGCTATGCTGGAATCACCCACAATTTATTGTGAAGTTGTTGAGGAGATGTGGACAACAGCAATCTACAACTTTACTGACAAAACCATCACTTTGACCATCAAAGGTAATGTTTTCTGTATCAATAGTGATGTCATAAAAGCATGTTTCAAGATTCCTGATGACAATGTTACTGCACCACACACTGACACTGATATTGTCAATATGCTAAATTCCATTCATTATGCACTTCCTACTGCAAAACTAAGTGAAATTAGAAGACTAGGTCTTAGGAAGGAATGGAGTTACTTGTGTGATGTAGTAACTAAGGTCTTTTCTGGAAAAATCAGTAATTTTGATTCTGTGAACATTTCCATGCTTAACATGCTATACATGCTAGTTATAGACAAATATTACAACTTAAGTGATCTGGTTGTGTATGAGTTAGGTTATAAACTAGGTGACTTAGCCAAAAGAGGAAAGAATATTTACTATGCTAGATTTTTTATGCTTTTGGCTAAGCATCTTTGTGAAGAGATTGAACTTGAGAACCCAACCAATAAATTAGCTTGTTGGGTTCAAGAGAGAAGAATCATTGCAGATCTGAACAGAGCCAACCATCACAAGGATGTGCCAATGTTCTATTTTCCTGTAATGCTGGCACCTCAGGTAAGTGAGGTAAGTTCATCTACACTCTCAACTATTCCAATCCCTTCTATTTCTTTGACTTCAGGCATAGCTATGGCAACTGTGACAATGACCAAACAGTTGCCTACCAAAGCTGCCAAAACAACTGCAATTCTTAAATCCAAATCAAAGAAAACCCCCTCTGGTATCTCTCAAAAGGTACCAATTGAAAATCCTACCAAACACAAAGAGGGGAGTGTGAAGGAGGGTAAGATAGGTGAGGGAAGGGGTGAACATCAAAGAAACCCCAAGGATAAGGTTGGAGAGATAAGTGAATCCCAGCCTAGCCACACTACAGTTTCCCAACAAACTGCAGTGCTTAAAAAGGACAGAAGCTCATTTCTAGCTGCATCCTCCCAAAAGGATGTGGCTATTGAACAAAGCTCTCATCCAAGAGCACAGGCCAAGAGGGTTAGGGACACAAGCCTACACCAAACTTACACTAGAAAGAAGAAATCCAAAACAACCGGGGATGCACGGGACACACACTTAGTGCAAACTGGTGCTAAAGACACAGTCCCTGTACCTTCTCAAATTCAGATTGATGTGGCTCCAATAAATGTGGAGTCACAGCCAAAATCTCTCTTGATAGAAGCCACTGAAACACAATACTCACCAACCAACTCACTGGAAGTGGACATGATAAACACTTCAATTCCTGATTCCCCTTCTTTAACTCTGTTGGGGAAGCCAAAATCTAGTGCAAGTGAGCATCATCTTTTAGATGACCTGTTGGCTCACTTGCCAATTCTTTCTGATTCTATTGTGACATCTGTGCCTCAAATAACTTCAATCAACACAGAGTCAACAATAGTTTCTCTTCCCACCTCATTCATTTCTACTCTCTCGATGGATATTGCTCATCCATCGAGTAGTGATTGTATCCCGATGGATAAGCTTAACAACAGTTATCCATCGGATTGCTTTACCACTCACCCGACGGATATCATTCATCCGTCGAGTGTCTCTGCACAACTTCAAACTTCAATAATTTCAAGTGCAGAAGATTTGGTGGTAATACAATCACTCTTAGGACTGAGAGAGGAGAGTGTATTGAGTGAGAGGCTGGGTTGCTCCCAGGCAAAAGGAGAGGAAAAGAGTGAATCTCAGCAATCCATTCATTCAGGATTGGCAAAAGTGAGTGAGAGGAGTCCCACCTTAGTACGTGAAGGTGAGGGTGTGAGGGTGGGGAGCCAGGGTGAGACCCTGATGCAACAAAAGAGAGAATATGAGAGAAAAGCAGGTACTGGAGCAATAAGGATGGAGCCAGCCATTGCTAGTGAGTCAATGATTGTGGATGATGCTGAAAAGGAAAGACAATTTCAGCAACATTACAAAGCTGTAATTGATAACATTTCCTTGGATGCTGACACTTTTACTCACCCTGTTTCAGCCTATCAACTGTTGGCTGCTCAGGGCAATATGGAGGCAGAGCAGACTTTACACTTAGTGCACACCACAGAATCTCTTCAAAGAGATAAAGCTGCTGTCAACAGGATGCCTCCTCAAGCTGGAGAGCCATCTGAAGAATTAGGAGTAAATTCTGATGATGATGACTCTAGTTCTTTGAATAGAAGCATGAACTTAGGGGGAGCTGAAGGCCAAAGTTCTGCTTTAAGTTTACCTGAATGGGCATGGGCAAAGGACTTTACACCGGGACAATTTGAGGTGTCCTTGGTAAGACAAGTAACAGCTATTCAGCAAGCCCTTCAGGAAGTTTCAGATGCAGGTACCAAGGCTATTCTTAAATCTCATCTAGACTCCTTGCACTTAATGAAGATCCAACACTCCGGACAGAATATCAGTGTGGATGAATTGAAAAAGGAGATAGCTAACTTAAAGACATACAACTCTGAGAAACTGGATTCACTAATGCCATATGGTATCATGCATGATTTATTACAAAGGTTGAGAAGAGAATCAGATTCTGAGAAGAAGATAGCCAAGCTGGAGACCAGAGTTCAAATTATTGAGGATTCAGTGGCCCTACTTCTTCAAAATCAACAGACTCAGACAAATCTTCTCATGCAACTGGCTAAAGCACAAGGCCTAACTCCTTCACTTGATGATAACAAAAAGGGGGAGAGAGAATCAAGTAAGGGGGAGAAAGGACCAACTAAGGGGGAGAACATTGTAGTTCAAATCAGCAAAGTAATTGTACCTTCAATTACTATCTCCAAGCCACCAGTTGCAGATGGTATAGATCTTATAAATGCAGCAGCAGCAAGTTTGAAAGATGCTGATAAAGAAGAGTTGACTCTGATCAACTGGAAAAAGATTGATGAGGAAATACAGAGAAAGTTTCAATTAGTCAAGGAACCAGATCAGTCAGCAATCCATCACTCTCTTGTCAAGCCAATCAATGTGAATGAGATAAGCATGAACTATCTGGAGAAAGGACAATCTTCCTGCATCAAGACTACAAAGGCTGAGATGATTCTTAAACCAAGGGCAAACTATCCAAAGTCATCTTTGAAGAACCCTATGGATACTGTGTATGAGACACCCAAGCCTGATGAAAAGAAGCTTCTGTCAAGATCTATTCTTCTCTACAAAGATCCAGCTGATTCAGCCTCAAGAGAGAGAATTGCAAAGATATTCAGAAATGGGAAGGAAATTTGTGTAGTAGCTGGACATCCATAATTTGCTCAAGCAAAGGAAGAAGAAAAAGCCAGATTGAAGCAGGAAAAGAGGCAAGCTGCTCTAGATACAAAGAAGTCTAAACAAAAGAAAGAACAGTTTGCTATCCTGACCAAGCTACAGGCTATGAATTCTTCTCAATAAATTCCCTCTCAACCAACTCAAGCTACTGGATCAAAGAAGAAGACTGAAGAACAGAAGAAATCTCCAAGAAAGAAAGAATTGGCTAAAAGAACAAAAAGAAAGTTGGATATTGTAAACAAGGAATTGGAAGATCAATTTCCAATAGAATCCACTAAAGCTGAAACTCAAGCATCAAAGCCCTCTGTGGTATTTGAAGACATAAGGGTGGTGGACCCCTACAGGAACATACATGGAGAGCCTATTATGCCAAAGGATGAGCCAATAGAGTGGGATAAATTACCAATTCCTGACTTCAACTTGCCAATTCTCACCAAGCCAAGAAGGACAAAATCAAGGGCAGTCAAGAAAGTGAAGCTGTCACCTCTCAAATCCAAGGCAGTAGTCAAAGCTCAACCCAAGATCAACAAGGGAGTCTACTTGTACTTGTGTGACATCAAGGAATTTTCAGACCTAAACCTTTATCTGGAGGAGCTGGATGAGGTAAGGGCAATTGATGCATACAGAAACCTACCTGAAAGGTTGGTATTCAAGTACAAAGGAGGAAGGGAGATTCAGTGGCCTCTTCACAGGATACTTCAAGAAAGCCAAGCTGTGTTGATCAAAGTCTATTCATCCTTCAAGAAAAACTTTGGGTTTAATGTAACTGCAAGAAGATTAGTATTGAAGAAGATTGAAGAGCTAAGGAGTGTTAGAGCCAAAGATGCACTACCCAAAACTCTTATCATCCCATACACAGGGAGAAGAGTGCATCTAAGGCCCTACCGGCTGATGGAATTCATAGATGACAAGGGTGTGAGAAGATTCTTCAGACTAGAAGACCAATTGAGTATCTCTAGCAATGAGACTCTTTTGGAAATGCAAGAAATGTTAGATCTCTCAGAATCTGATGAATTAGAATTCCACAGACAGCTCCAGAATCAAATTGAAGAAAACAACAGAAAGCTTGGAAGAAGATCCAGACCTTCAAGGAACTAGAAAAATCTGCTCAGGCTAGAGGAGCATCTTGAATTGACTGTGAGCCAAACCTTGTATACCTTGTTTAAATTGAAGCACTTTCAGTTTTATCTACTTATCTTTAAAGATATATGTTTAGGATGTTTTGTTATCATCAAGTGTCTCTTAATTTATGGCTACAATTCCAGTAGACATAAATTGGGGGAGATTGTTGTGAATATGTTGTGCACTTGATGATTACCTAAACAAAACATCTAAGTAGATTTTACTTAATGAAATAATGTAGCACTCGACGGATAAGAATTATAGTCCCGGCGGATAACTCAGTTTGAGTACCGACGGATGAGTAATTTATTATCCATCAAGTGAGTAGCTTATATAATGATAAGTTTGTAGCACAGTGTTGTATGCACCTTTGTATAGAATCTGTAGTAGCATATAAGTCATGTTGACTTTAACTAGATATGCAGAATAGGTTGATTAACTGTACATAAGTAATGTCTTGTAATTCTGTATAAGTGAAATGAAGTCAAGTGCCAAAATAGCTATCAACGGATGCTTAACAAAGCTTCGACGGATGATCAAATGACTTTCAACGAATGTTCAAAATAGCAGTCGACGGATGATCAAGTAAGTCATCGACGGATGATCTGAAAGTCGACGGATGATAATATCAAGATTGAAACATCAGTTGAACAGTGAAAGCTGACATACAGCCGTCGAGATTGGATATAAACACTGTGGAAGCCTATTAACTGGGTCATAGAGGACGAAAAGCAGCAAAGATCAAGACTGTTAGATTTTATATTTATTCAGTTCTTTTGACTTTATAATCTTGGTAATATATATAAACCAAGAGAGTAGCAAATAAAAAAAATAACTAAGAAAACTAAGTTAGCTTAAAAACAAACACAGAGAAATCTTTGTAAGCACTATCTTTAGCATTTCCTGTGTTCTTAGTTGTTCTATCTTGTAAAAGCAGCTGTGAGCATTTCTGCACACAGAGGTCTCTCGATATATTAATATATATCTCTGGTGGAATTGTTTAAATCCACCAGAAAGTTTTTAAAGACTCTTGTTTTTAATTACTCTTGTTTTGATTCATTAAAGTTTATATTTCGCATTGTGGTAATCAAAACAGATATATCTATAATTGAGTTGAACATTTTTATTTCAAGAAAAAGATAAAGAATTCCATTCAACCCCCCTTCTGTAATTCTTGCTATATTGTTAAGGGACTAACAACAATATTCCTCACAATAGAGGGAACGTAATAACAATTATTCAAAATAATAGTCTTGCCCGTAGGCATATGTAAACTAAATGATCCTACAGATATGGCCGCAACCCTTGCTCCATTGCCCATACGTAGAATCACCTCATCTTTTTAAAGAGTCCTACTTCCCTTTAGTCCTTGCAACGAATTACAAATATGAGAACCACAGGCGGTATCTAATACCCAAGTAGAAATTTGACCTAGTGACATATTAACTTCGATCATGAACATGCCTGAATCAGAAGCGGTAGTCTCACTACCCTTCTTTTTCAATTCTGCAAGGTAAATCTTGCAGTTCCTCTTCCAGTGCCCCAACTTGTTACAGTGAAAACAAACAGCTAAATTAGGACCAGTCAACTTGTGAGCATCTAGTATGCTCCAGAGTGATAGTGCAGAAGACATGACGAATATAATAAATCTGTAAATGATAAACACATAACAACACTTAGCAAATATTCAATTTCATTTCAAAACACTATATGAATCGGGTCTTTATTCATAAGTGTCTCCCACTAGTTTATCTAATTTTTTCAACCCCCTAAGTGAAAATTAAGCATTCATAATGCTAGTGGGAATAAGGATCCTACATTCCATCACATAACCTCGGCTGTGGCACGAAACGTCATGTGATGTTCAATAGGCAGACAACTCTTGTCAATTACATCTTATGTTATTCCCTAATATAAGTTTAGCCTCTTGAATAATTGAGTTATGGTTGTGGCATGACAAACTCAATATTCTAAGTCAAGTCTAACCCAATATTTCGTACAATTGAATCAGTCTCAAACGGCCCACGGCTGTAGCACGTACCGACCTTTAGATTCTAATTCAATGTACACATCTCTATGTAATAGACAAGTATTTCTTATTTCGAAATCAAAGCCCTCGGCTGTAGCATAAAACGACAATGATTTAAAAATAAGAACCACTTTCTACCATGTTGGAAGGTTATGACCGACACAAGCCCGTTGTGTCATTGGCCAATTACTACTTGATATTATTTAATTTTAGAGGAATTATATTACGTTACAATCATAATCATACTATAAAGAGATTCTTCCTTTTAAATTAAATATTTCAAATCAATAATCGATAATCAGATGATTCCCAGATCGGGTGGAGCATTGTCAAGAGGCGTCACTTAATAAACCTTTCTTACAGATAGAAATCTGTTGTTGACAGAATCATCCTTTCTCTCAATATTGAAAATTCATATTGAATTACGTGTTTCATAAACACAAGAATCTCATGATCATATTCATAATATTTATTGTTAAGGCAAGAAACGATTCCTATTCTAGATTTTCTAGAGCACGCCTTATATTGATTTAAGTTCGCCTAAATCTATCATTGCATGGTAAACATAGGCATATATCTCATATATAAAATTAAATAAACAAGTAAATATAAAGTGCAATAAAGTAAATGTGTTTGGTTATGGCCCCATCCTATGTGATCTTTATCAAGCTCATGATAAAGATCAAGGTCAATCTAATATGGTGATGGAAATAAATACAACTACTTATTACATAAGTCTTCTTGTATGCCTCGTCTTCTTCTTTGTATCACCTCCATTGGATAGCCTTCTTGAGTCTTCAATTACATTACATGTTTGAAAGTAAAACTAATCTAATGAACTTACAAGAATAACTCGAGTTACATTCGAGATTTATGATTACAAAGATTGACGACATGCAAGTCGTATTTAAAACCAAAACCAAAACCATTACACTAAGGTCGAAAGGCCATAACCATCCACCATGCTCATACAACACATAAAAGCATGTTAAAACACATAATCTGATCTTAACATATCATATTATCCATGATCTAATCATAAAAAGAAAATATGACAAAAATCAGAAAAATCAGAATCAAATCAGAAAAACAAGAATCACTGTTTGCGGGCAGTAAACGATGACAAATGCCTTACAGACGAGTCGTTGTTAGCTTTAGCTATCAGTTTTGTTCAGACGCTCGTTTACCTATAGAATAGGATATTCGTTTGCGTAAAT
Source organism: Apium graveolens (assembly GCF_009905375.1). Lineage (NCBI taxonomy): Eukaryota > Viridiplantae > Streptophyta > Magnoliopsida > Apiales > Apiaceae > Apium > Apium graveolens. The sequence goes on along the minus strand of NC_133654.1, from coordinate 60,967,652 downwards.
CGGACACCAGACCCAGATTTCAGCAAATCTGCAGCAGCCAATTCAGAATCCGTATCTAATATGATTCTCATAATTAGAACAAACATAAATCATGTATATATCAGTATATATACAGATTACATAATCATCTTATGATTATACAACTCACATGAATATCATATATTCAAAACCATACATATATAAGCATATTATATCAACATCAAATCATGGCGAATCACGTACATGCTCATATATCGAAAACAGTTAAACACATAAACGAATTAAAAACTTTTCACAAGTAGCTCTGATGCCATTGAAGGGTTTTTAGCACATAAACGCAGGGAAAATGTAAATTTAAATCCTAAAAAAACGAAACCCTCTGCGGGATCCATGCGAAAAATAATATTTAATTCGTAGTTCAGTATGTTTACCTTAAGAAGCTTTATGTTAATGGAAAGATGGAGGTATTTAATAGCGATCCAAGAACGATGAACGGAGATCCTTAGCAGCTGCTCCTCAAGTGTGAAGCACTCCACCGGTATCCACCAAGAAAATGATGTAATGAAGGAGGAGGAGATGGAGAGAATTAGGGTTTTGTAAATCTTTTTGGTTGAGGCAAAAATAGGGTTTATAATAGTATATTTATAGGCAAAATTTTCAGCTGAAAATTTTCCCATAAAATATTATTATTATTAACCCTTTATTATTCTCACTAATAATTAAAACACCTTTTAATTATTAATCCTTTTTCTAAACACTTTAGAAATAATTCTCTCACTTGATTTAATTTCCAAAAATTAAATTCTTAATTAATAATATTAAGAACTTTTTCTTAATTAATTTATAATCAATTAAATCTCATTTAATCAATTATTAAATTTGCCAATTAATTATTTATTTCATAAATAAATAATTATCAGCCATTATTAATTAATTTCTCCACCATTAAATCATTCTCTTTTATGGTGTGACCCTGTAGGTTCAATATTAAGCCGGTAGTAGAAATAAATAATAATAAAACTATTTTATCATTATTTATATAAATTCTCTAATTCATTAAATATGATTAATTAATTAATCATATTTATTCTAAATCGTGAGGGATACTTCTCAGCATATCGCGACTATCCGGATAATTCGAATTCACTGCTTAGAATACCAAGAACCTATTCAGTGAGTAGTTACCGTACAATCAATTCCTTCTACCCTGCAATGTCACGATTAAATACAAGGCATGGAACTTGTGTCAAGCCTATCTTATTTAATCACTTGCTTTCCCATTCACTATGCTTAGTTTTTATTTAATGTAAATTATAAACTCCTTTCTAATTTCATTCACTCTGGCCAGATATTCCTGAACTAGCATAAGTGGATCAGCATTGAACATTCTCTTCCTTCACTGGAAGGGGTAGATCCTTTATTGATCATACATTATCTTCGTGTACAAATTCATATACCCAGTAGAGCCCTTATAATTGTCCCTTGGGACTAAGAACTAAACTGAAGCATAGTTCAGTGTACACAAGATGACTATGATGACCTCAAGTCTAAGGATACTTGTACAACTATCACTATGTGAACAACTGCTGACACGTGAGTGAACTCCATCAGTTGTTCAGCTGTGTGAGTCATGTTCAGTGAACTTATTCTATAATAAGCACCTACATACTAGCTATAGTGTCACCACACAAATGTCTATGAGAACAGACATCCTTCATAATGAAGCAAGCATAGTATATACCGATCTTTGCGGATTATTAATTACCAGTTAGTAATCATACGACCAGGAACTATTTAAGTTTAGAGTTATCACCTTTTAGGTCTCATTATTATGATCTCATCACAATCCATAAAAAGCTTTACTCTAAACTGTGGTATACCTTATTTAAACATTTAAATAGATAGAGCCCACAATAAAAACAAAACAAGTCTTTTATTAATATCAATGAAATCAAAACAGATTACATAAAAGTTATTCCTAAATCCTCATACATGATTGGACTTAGGACATATCTCTTTCACTATAAACTAATGTCTTATGTTTGGTTTGGTTTAAATGTTTTAAATACTCGGGTACAACCATGACTAAAAATATGGAGCTTCCTATTTGCCAAGTTTATGGTCTTTCTTCTTTTCCATATCGCATCTGCTAAAACTCTCTATATGTCAGTCACATAAAAGAGACAATCTAGTCAAGATAGAACCAACAAAATCAAGCCTAAAATATGAGTTAAGGAAGCTCATTTGATCTTTTTGCATCTCTATATCTACCGAAAATATCAATTTGCATCAAAACTGTGAAACTATAGACCATCTTTTAGCTGAAAGCGAAATATCTACCTTCACAAGACATGTACCCATCCCCTTTATATTATACCCCATGAACCACAAGACACTCGCATACTCTTCCCCTAAAAGTGTCCTGATAAGAAATACAATAACTTGTGTGTATAATATTTTCACTTGAACATGTAGTCATGTCCAAAATATTAATGAAAGCTAATTATATTTGGGTTGTGGTATACCCTATTGGCACACCTTACAAGCAGTTATATTTGATATTGAGTCCCGCCAGCAACCACCATTCCTCTCAAGGCACTGATTGGTCTCAAGATCTGTATGACTCTATATAATTATAAGTGGAGATACGGGTACACATATCTATATGAGTATATATATAAGTCAACATCTAACCTCCACTTAAACAAATTGGAGGATCAGTAGTCTCCTGGAATCCAGCACATATGGCCTTCAGCACAGCAGTTCTCTCAAGTTCTCCTTTGGGAAAAAGAAAGATAAATAAATATATAATTCCAACTAAGTAGCCACAGATTTTCTTCTCAAGAATGGATACGAATATATTTTTCAGAAAGTGAATACATTTACTTAGACAAATTAGAAACTAAGGCACATTATTTGTACAAATTGATTGCAAAATAATAAGAGAAAAAAATCAAAGAGGATCGAAAGAATATGCAAAGTCCACTATCTATCAATGCAATATGATCACAGTTGTTCCACTTAATTTGAAATCAATCAGTTATGTTAGAAAGAAGACTTTTCTGAGGTGGTAACCAATACGGTAACCGGTAAACCAGCCAGGCACCCAGTCTTATATATACGGGACTTATTTCCTTTTTTTTTTGAACTTAGTTAGTTCATAAATTCTAGATTTAGACATTTCTCGGAAAGAAGAAATGCATTAATCGTATGAAGTAACATGTATCAGAAATAAAAACTAATACATTTACAAAATGATCTGTTACTACATACACTTTCTTCTCTTGATCTAACTTTCATGATTTTTAATATTACTAGTAAATATTAGCACAACAAAATTTGTTATAATGTTGTCACTAGACTTACATTGTTCGATGATAGAGTAACTGACTATGACACCATAGAAACATATCAGAAAGTGCATTTGTCAACATACCTCTATACTGAATATCGTTTATGATTATTGTCAGTAAGATAGTGCAACTATATCATACTCTATATGACATAATTGTGTAAGAAATTAGAAAAATTATCACAATGATTAAACTATAACTGAAACAGATGCTTCATACTTCGAATATTGTTTCTCTGTTGCTGATCCCATGACAAGCCACCTTATGTGTTTTTGAGTAATTATGTGCACTATACCTTCATCAACTCTCTCCATTTCAATCCACATCTTACCTGCCTGCACCCATAGAAGCACAAAGGTTGATATGTGCATCTTTTGTCATTCAAGTACAACCCCCCTCGTACTAGATAACAACAACTATAATTTTTAAAGATTTCTGTCTCCCTAGTCTCTTTTTGTCTCACCCATAATTCCTAATAAATTGAAATTACTAAACTGATAAAAAATAGCTACTCAGTAAATTAAATTTAATAAAAGCAAAAATAATTGATAATATAAATACGATAACGAGTGCGATAGAAATTAAGACAAAATAATATTACATGTACCTTTATCTTTTTGCTCAATTGACTGGAATTGAAGGATATTAGACATATACATATAGGCAAAAACAATCAAGCCATATTGTGAGCTTGATAGCAGATCCATCAGCAGCAATTCCTAGTATAACTTCACTCCACAGTTAGAGCCCTGAAGTTAAGATCATGGAATTACTCATATTCAATATACTATACTATACATACAACATTCATTATCTATCAGGTAATTTCAAAGTTCATACCACTACTAACTTTTCGATGCAGAACTTTTCCAGCTTTAATCTGTCGAGTAAGGACCTCGGTAACGAAACGTCTGGTAAACCTCAATAAAATGGCCTGATTGTAATATCCGGGAAAATTATGTGAATATTATATGTTAAATAAATAAATATTAAGTGTTTTATAAATTTAAAGTGATAAATGCCATCATATAAGATGTTATAACTGTTATTTGTGTTTCGTGCGGGCCAGAAAATTTTTCAATTGATTAAAAATATGTTTAAATTGCAATTATATGAACTTATCTGCAATCGGGACGCGTAATTATTAGTGTCTTTATTAAGATACCCGTTTTATTTAATTTTATGTGCGTTTGAATATATTTTACGTGTTTTCGGGATTTTCTGGTAATTTAGGGATCGTTTTCGTTTTTCAAAAATCAACGGACCGGGACCCCACCGGGACGACAAACCCCACAAAATCGATGTTTTTATTTTTATAAAATTATTCGTATTTCAAATATCCTTTATTTTTGCATTTTTACATTATTCGCAATTTTTGGGAATTTTGATATAAATTTTATATTTAATCTTTTTAAAATTATTCCCCCGTAATTATTGTTTTTGGGCTTAATTATTGTAATTTAGGGATAAAAACACCCTTAATTTATTTTGGGGATATAATTTCATGATTAATATAAATAGCTGAACATGATTAATTTATTCATTTAATTTTATTAAAAAAAATCAGAAAATAGAATTAGGCAAGAACAAAATTTGGGGGTATAATTGTGTTCATGACAAAGAATTGATGATATTGGGAGTTCTAGGAATCCTCTGTTGATGCTCTTGTAACCAAAACGATCCTTATTTCAAGCCCGATCTTTTGATACCAGAATCACGATCTGAGGTTAGGTAAAGTGAAAAATCGATTTTGTGTTCTTGAGGCTTGAATTCGTTTTTAAATTAGAATGATTTTTGATTGATTCTGATGTTATAGATAGCTTTAGATGATGTTTTCCAGTCGTTTTGATCATAAATATGTGTTGTTTGGTTCCGGAGTGCTAAAGTCGAGTTCTAAACTTTTATGGATTTTTCAAATCGAGTTTCTGGATTATAAAGATGTTCTTGGTTATGTTTGATGCTTAGGATAGTTTATAATTAATCTTAGCTTTATTTTCGTACTGAAATCGTAATTTTTGGTTCCGATTTGCGTGAAATCGAGTTTTCCGGTGGTTCGCCGGAGTTGAGTTCGAATTTTGGCCGGGATTCATTTCCGTTGTAAATTTGAGGTTGATGCTGTGTTTTCTGGACTGTAGAACTGATATGGAGTGGATTGGGGCAAAAAATGGGGGGGTTTCGGTGTGGTTTCGGGGCGGGTTGGTGTTGCCGGATATTGCCGGAAAGTGCCAGAATCCGGCACCGGTTCCTGGGTTTTCCAGATTCCGGTGGCCGTGTTCTTCACAGTCCGGCCACCCACCACCCTCCTGTGCCGCCTGTTGATTCAGTAGAAGAGAAGACAGAAATACAAAACCTGTTTTTGTATTTTTGTTTTCCTTTTTCTTTTTCTTTCAAAATTCATTTTATTTTTCTAAAATTCATTTCTTTTAATTTCAAAATTATTCATTTATTATTTGTAAATTTTAAAAATCATTTAATTATTTATTTTAAATCCTAAAAATTATTTTCTTTTATTATTTTCAAAAATCCAATTTGACTTAATTATTTATAATTAATTCAAATAATTTCTAAAAATTATTTTTGGGTTTTAAAAGTTATATTTTGGTATTTAAAAAATCAATTAATATTTTTATTAATTAATTTAAATCTATTTATTTCTTATTTTATTCATAATAATTAAACCGTTCGTCCGTTTAATACGAAACGAACGCGTATAGACTCAGAAAAATATTGCGCTTTCAATAAAAATACTTTTAAGTCCTAATCTCTTTTGTATTGCAATGTCATGTGAGATATATATCAGTTTGAGTCGGTATCTGATCAGTAAATATTATTATTGAACTAATTTTCATTCTGAACGCACTGAGACGTGCCTTTTTAATGATCTGACTTATGTGTTACATGAAATATGTGAGTACATGTTATACGAATACCATGATTACGTGTTACGTGATATACATGCTATCTGTTACAGTTTTAAAATGCCATGCTAGTTATAAATGATCGGGTAGATGTTAAGACGTATAGTTACGTCGATTGAGTTTGGTCTATCAATTAAGATAGTCTTTTTGTTTATAGAATCGAGTAGCAAGGAGTACAGTCAAGTGTTAGACGAAGATAGTAGCCAGCAGTTAGAAGCAGAGTTAAAGTAAGAGGTTATTGAGCATACCAGGCAAGTACCCCTAACTTCACTTATCGTTCAAGTGACGTTCATTTCTAATCATATTATACAAGTACCTATATTTTTATTTATCATTCAATTGATATTGACTCTGAACTTTATTCTTTCAATATCCATACTATTCTAAGTTCAGAATAGTTAAACATTTTATGTTTCGCTATGAATTACTCTATACAGTGAAGTTTTGAATTGAGATTAGCGAATAACTAATTGTTCTGGTTATTTCGCCATGGGTTGTTGATAAAACTCCGGACCATGAGAAATGGGGAGTTATGTGGTTAAGGATGTCATTTGATTCGACTCCTTTGACGGAAAATTGTTTTTATGGGATGGATGGTTGCGTAAGAGGCCGTGGCGGTGGTCCAGTGTGAGCTATGTGTTATACAGGATATAACACCTTGCTAGGCCAATATGTGCCTTGGGTACCTTTTTGTTTAGTTGGATATGCTTCGGCATACTGGTGTTGCTCCGCGGTTGATCACCGGCGGCAACACACCGTCGTTCGAGGATTCCAATCCCAAAACATAATATATTGCAAATGTTGTTTATTATCAAATTTATATCAGTTTTGATACTGTTCAGTTATTGTAGTTGGTTTTGTTCATCAGATATACTGTTGTTATTCCAAATCATAAGCTATTTACTACTTGCTGAGCATTTCTTTCGCTCATACTTGTTTCTTATCTTGATTCTTTCAGCTAGGCCAGGGCAAGCTTAAGTTCCAGGTCTGACCAGAGGTTATGTGCTTGTAAATAGTTGGTGTGTTTCCAGGTAGACAGTTTGGGACGCTTAATTAGTCTAGAGGTTTGTAATAAAATTTGAATAAGTTGTAAAATTAGTTAGACTATGGTTTGTAATAACATTTGATTTGTATTAGTGCCTGTTCCATACTATAACCTGTGATCGATCCAGTGTAGGAAAAAGGGGTCGTATTTATTATATTATTCCGCTGTGATTATTTTATTTTGGTTTATTGGCGAGTGACCCCCAAATCTAGACCCCGGGTTTGGAGGGCGTCACACTGATTACTTCCCTTAGACAAACCATATTGCTTATTTAAGAATAGAGGTTGTTCAAGCTCCCCAAGAAGAGACAGGATATATCATCAAACCCACAAAACAAGCTGGAAAATACAATCACAAGACCAAGCCAACATCAGCAAGAATAATGCTAAATGCTAGAAATTAGATAAGGTTACTATAATTCCAGTGAATTAATATGAAGAACAATTATTTGTAATAAAGAAGCTGGTCTGGGAAATCAAAACTTAAATACAATATGTACAATTGCCTCTATGTCTTACAAAGTACCTCTATAACTGAGTCTTTGGCTTCCTTCATTAAGCAATCAGCAATTGCAGCTTTGTGAAAGAGTTTTGCTCACTTTCAAAACAGAGTTTTTGCCCACTGCTTTGTACTTTTTTCGTTGTTTCCATGGCCTTGTTAACCTCTTCTTGCATACAAGCTAATAATATACACAAGAATGTAAAAAAATTGAAAGTACGACATGGACGTTTTTAAATATCATAGTCATTGAACTTAACTTTTTAATAATCAACCAGTCTTATCTCATATACAAAAAATATCAAAACTCTTATTTCTTAATTAATTAACCTATGTTTAATTTTTAGCACATGAATTTTAACTCACATTAATCATAAAACAGTAATATTCAATACTAAACTTTGGCTTGCTATACATACAATAACTTATATAAATACAAAATCTAGGCATATTCTATAGATCTAAATTTTAAATATCAAAGAACACTCACTGGACATTATATAACTAGAGGATATGACATATTTAAATCTTTTGCAATTGATTATATTTAACCAATTGCACAAGATTTAAACAAATGTTATAAAAAGGAATGGAAAGAAAGAACCTTGGGTGCTATGAATGGGAATCCCTGCGCATAGAGGCTGCATAAACACGAACCAAGAGTAAAAAACACGGAGAGAAAGTATCAAAAAACATAGCAGAGAGGTATATAAATACTACCATATATGAATCTTTTCAAAGCTAATTTGCACAAATCTTACCAAATTCAAGCTCGATTTGTGGTTAATTAGAATTAAGCTCGATCTATGAGGTGTAAATCAGGGTCTATGAGAAAGGAGACAAAGGAGAGAAATAATGGACAGATGAAGTAGACAGAGGTTTATGAGAGAGAGAGAGAGAGAGAGTCGGGGTGTTTGAGATAGAGTGTTTAGAGGGAGAGAGGGAGAGAGGGTTGCGGCTGAGATTTTAGAAATAGATCTGGGTGTGAGTGTGTGAGTAAAGGGGAAATGAGGGAGATTTCTGGGAAGGGGTGAAATAAAATATGTGTCTACGGGGGGAAATAATTTTTTTGTTAAAAAGGGTGGAGAGAAAATTATATACTAAGGGGGGGAATGACAAGTTATTTGGTAAATTTCTGAAATCAGTCATAGACAACGGGCAGTACAAAAAACCGATGTTAAAGTGAAATCTAATTATTTGAAATTTTTATAAAGTTGAACATATACAACGGTTAGTATACAAAACCGATGTCAACATTCCAGTTTAACATCGCTTTAGGAAAAAATGATGTTAAAAACTCTTTTAACATCAGGTGCATTACGTGCCGATGTCTAAGTACCGATGTCGTATGCACTATTTCTAGTAGTGCTTGGTCGGCCGCAGGGTCCTGTGCCTCTAAATGGTCCTGGTCTCGGACCTGGGTACTCGCAGAGGGTCTCCCAACTGTATTATTTCTTGCTCTAACCATTCTCTCAAGTGTACAAACAACACATGACCAAGATTTCAAGCTAAAAATGTAGATATAAGGTTGCTTTTTAAAAATAGCAAAAATTACCCAAAATAACAATAAACAAACTTTCTGAGTTTGGCTAACAATATTGTGGAATAAGTATAACTGGGTCTATAACACGGAGATAATATGCAAGTTATAGCACATCTGGGTTCTAAAATGATCAAAACTATCTATAGCACACACAAGCGTGGCTTAAAAATGAACGAAACTGGACTCACATAAACGTGGCCTAAAATGAAGAGCACACACAAACGTGGTTTAAATATCATTCATGATTATGAGAGAGCTAGGTTGCTTATGTTCTTAGGCGTTAGAGAAACATACTCTTTTAAGAGTTTGATGATGAAGATGAATCCAGGGGCACCGAGACCTAAGGATGGAGGGCTCCTCCTTCTAGTGCCAAATGATAACTCCGGTGTGTGGGGCTACTCCTTCTGAAGCTGTGCCTGGAGCGTCATAGCGGTTGCGGTGTAGCTGTTGTGGGGTGTCTGCAAAACAAAACCGGAAGGGGGGTTGAGCCCCACGGCGCCTCCGGTGTGAGAGTAAGACTCGCTTTGGAAAAGATGAAGATAGATAGGAATACAAGGTGGATATGTGTGTATATTTGTTGTAAGATAGTGTAACTCTTAAATTCCTTCCCCTTGGGGTATATATTGCAAAGAGGTAGGGTTTAGGGGTTGGTACCTTTAGATCAGGGTTGTTTGTTGTTGGAGGCGGATGACGCCTGGCTCGGATGGATTCCATACACATGTCCAGGTAAGGACCACCTTTAGGATGCACCAAAGGTGTTCTAACACGTGTCATATTTGTTGTAATTGTTGGTGGTTGATAGCTGTCATTGTCACGTGCCCACGTGCCCCTCCTTGGTGGGATGTGGGGTAGGCTTGTGTCTGAGCTGGGTTGGGCCAGGAACCCCCTCAAATTCGGCTCTCCTGATGGCAGGGTTGGATTCTAGCTGAGAGGCGATCCTGCTTCCAGGTTGGGCTTGGGTCCGGTTGTCCTGTGAGCCCGGCTCATTCCATTAGCTTGTTCTGGGTTAGGGGTTCTTGGCTCTCTAACTGAGCCTGCTTCACCCTAGAGGTGGGTTAGATGTTAGTCGGGGTGCTCATACCCTATCAATAGCAATCTCAAGGTTTATATAATAAAACAATATATTCATCGAATTATTTTGTGCACTTTTTGATTCCGTACATTGAACGAAGAACTTAAAAAGAATCGAAAGAAATTATAAGTATCGTATTCAACCCCCTTCTACGATATTTTGGGACATTGTTAGGTCTCACACACTGTAGAAGGGGGTTGAATACAGTATTTATCACAATCAAATCGAATGTAAGAACATAGAAAACAGATTTTATTTAACACAATAAACTCTGTTACAATATGGAACTGTCCTCTCTCAGTGATGAACAACTTATCACGAGAGCTGCTAGGGTTACAATGAATAATAACTTCGATTATGATAACACATATAGTGTAAACCCTATGTCTGTGTTTATATACTACACAGTTACAAGATAAATTCTAATTGATATGGAATATAATTATGCTTCCTAAAATATATCAACTAGTTATCTTTTCTTCCAAGTATTCTATTCTTCATAGAATTCCTTCTTCATGCATATCTCTTCTTGCGTTTGTCTTGATCTTCTTTCCTTTCAATCAGCCGCCTTCCTTATCTGAAAGTCTCCTTAAGTCCTGATATTATCTCCTGATAAATATCTCCTGATAAATTAAGTTCTGAAAACTTAAGTTCTGACTTCAGTATAAGTACTGATTTCCAGTCAAGTACTGATTTGTCCTGTTAAGTAAGATCTGAAAACTAAACACAAATCATATTAGTCATGACATTATCAAATATATCTAACAATCTCCCCCAACTTGTAAATTAGCATAATATACAACTTTAACAGATATTTGATGATGTCAAAAATATTAAGCACAAATGCATGAAAATTTGACTAGATAACTACAACTTACAGTCCTTGTAGCTTTACCATCCTCAAGGTCTGATAACAGCTTCAGTCTGTATACACATCAAAATTTAAGTAGTTGTAGATCTTTGACTTGGCTTCAATTACTGATCTCTTTGATATCAGGAGTTGTTCTGAGATAGTTCTTTAACAAACATCTCTCAGCATATTCAAGTTCATTAACCATCCTCCTTTTAGCATTCTTCAATTCAACTGTATCTTCACCAATTTGAAAGAAAGAAGCCCTGAGATCATTTATTCTAGCTTTCCTTATATCCTGATCTAATCTGATTAAATATGCCTTGTCAGACTCAAGATTGAATTCCACATCCATATAACCCAGAAAAGTAGTTATAATCTTAGCAGAGTTAGACTTCATCTCGATAATATCACCTTTGTGATCTTTGTACTTGGGATAGTATGTGCTGTCAGACTTTACAGAGTAAAGCTTCTTCTGTCTTTGAATTTGAGTCTTCAAATAATTTGCAGCACTATCTGTTAATCTGTTCTTCATTTGAAGTAAGAATAGAACATGTTCCAGTTCCTCAAAATACTTCAGTGGTATAGCATTCTGCCTAATATGGTATACCCTTCCATCTGTCATAAAATATAACAAGATGTGTTCTTTCAAAAATGTATGGTAAACCATCTGTACAGATTCAAGCTGATTCAATCTTTCAGGAGTTGCTCCAACACCTGGTTCACTTAAAGAAGTTGGATCATTGGTTGTATTCTGTATTCTTCTTTCATCAGCACTACCCAATCCAGATTTATCTTTGGCTTCATTTCCTGTAACAACTCTTGCTTCAAAACCACTTGTTACAGTCTTTAAAGATTGAGTCTGTTTATCTTTGGTGAATCCTGGTACGAGTAACTTTGAAGGTTTAACATGAGCAATGTCAGAGGTTTCCTTTTCCTTATCTTCTGATATCAAGCCAACTTGAGCTATGTCAGAGGTTGCTTGCTTCACTGTCATATCAAAACTTACTATATCTTGACTCTGAACAACATGAGCCATGTCAGAGGTTGTTTGAGAAATCTTCCTTTTTATCAGAGTAAGACTAGCATCTTCATCAGATATTTCTTCATCCATGAATGGCACATAAACCTTTACAGGTTCATCAACTTTTTCTTTGCCCTTGGACCTTTGATCTATCTCCACTTGTGATTTGGCTTTAGTTGCCTCAGGATTTGTCCTTTCTTTTATCACAATGCCTTTAGCCTTAGGAAGTTTCTTTTCAACAACATAAGCTTTAGATTTGGAGTTGACTTTTTCTAACCTAAGTCTAGCTTCTTCTTTCTTTAGACTCTCAAAGTCCATTCCTGGATTTTCTTTCAGAAATAACTGTCTTGAAATTTCCTCATCAAGTTTCAGATGTTCATCAGAACTTATCCTTTTCCCAGTATCAGAACTTATTCTTCTCCCAGTATCAGAACTTGTTCTTTGACTTGTAGTTCCAGCTTTGCTTGATGAAAAACCTTTACCTTGACCATGACCTCCACCCATTCCAGAGTTTCCCTGGTCATCTTCTTCATCATCCTTTCCCTTCAGTGTCTTAACAGTTTTGCATTTGGACTTAATTATTTTCTCCCCCTTTTTGGCATCAGCAGGTAAAAGAAGAGAGACAAGCAATTCCATTGAGGATTGGATCTCACTGATTTGATTTTGATGAGAAACTTGATTCTTCAAAATTTCATCAATCTGAGCCTGTTGCTTCTCCTGAGTTTTCTCAATGTACTCAATTCTGTCAAAGGTAGGTTTGAAAAACCTTTTCTTTTCTAGCTTGACAAGCATATCTTGCTGATTTATGGATTCTTGAATCTTGTCTACCTTGGCCTGAGTTACAGATTGTTGACCTTGAAGGTGCCTTGTACTTAGTGCAGTAACTCTGAGCTGTATCTTGAAATCATCATTGACTAGCATCTCATCAGCTTTGGTCAAGTGCTCAGCAAGTATGGTTGAAGAAGGAACAAAATCAACTTCGTTCCATTCCTTAGTCCACTCCCTTACTCTAGGAGTTTCACTCCAAGGTACTGGTGCATCTTCTCTAACAAACTTCTTGATTAATTTAGCTTTGTTTGGAGCTTGTTGAGGTGCATGTCCTGATGGACCAGCTACATCAGCATCTACATTGGCAGCAGCTTCACCAGTAAGTTCAGCATTAGCAACATCAGAACTTATAGAATCAACATCATTAGCATCCTCTGATAAAAGAATAGTATGAGAGGCTATTGAGGCTTCAACATCATCCTCTAAGTGTTGATTTCCAACTAAGTTCTGATCAACAACCAAACCTTGATGCCCACCTAAAATCTGATTTTCAGCATCCAGATTTAGAATTGGTGTAGTAGGAATATCTTCATTAAAATCAGCATCTAGAATTGGTGTTGTTGGTGGAGTGATTTGAGTTGGTGGAGCTTCTAAGTACAAAACCTCAGGCACAATCAAGTTATGAATATCAATCTCAGCACTTGTACCTGGGTCATCAGTATGTACTTGTTCAATTATAGGTGACACAGGAGGAGTAGGCACTCTGTCTTGAGCAGTTTCTGGTTGTGCTGAAGGAAGTGATTCAATAACAATTGGTTCTGTTGGGATCAGAGATTCCTGACCCCCTTCCTTAGCTGCTTCCTCATCTTCTGATTCTGACTCAATTGTGTCCCCGTGAGCTCTTTGCTTTTTCATTTTCTTCAAGGGTGGAGACACTGTAGGAGCTTTATCATCAGGATTTAGCTTTCTAAGCCTTTTGAGAGGCCTAAAACTCCCAGTTACAGTGTCTTTGTGAGAAGAGATCTTCTCAGCTTCTACTACAACAGGTTCAGACATGGGAACATGTTCCTCATTGTCTGACTCATCTCTCAGAATAAGTTTCCTTCTCTTCTGTTGAGTCTAAGGTATCGTCTTAGTCCTCTTGGGTTTGGAAGATGAAGGCTTCACAGGATGTGCTGAAGGTTGAGATTGAGATGATTGTGATGGTTTGAAATATGTCCTGATTGAGGGTTGAGTAGGTTGAGGTTGAGAAGTTTGAGGTGTTTGTGTAGATGTGGTATGTTCTGATGGCTGTTGTGGTGGCTGGGATGTGGGTTAAACATCAGGGTAAACATAATGTAGGTTTGAAGATCAGCATTTACCAGTATCTGTTTCACTAACTGAGGTATTTGTAAGGGTCTAACCACTTGTTTCTTAATGTCAGCATTTACCAAATCATTAAAAGCCCTTTTTGCAAGCTTAAAGGGTGGAATTAAATCAGTGGTAGGTTGGGGCTCATCAGCACAACAAAATATATATAAGCTGACAGAATCTAGCAAAGTATACTACATTCCTGTCCTCTGTCATCCTATCCCCTATGAAACCTAGCACAGCACTTGCAAAATCAAAGTGAGTTTGATGAATAAGAGCATACCCGATTTGCTGACTCATGATTGGAATAACATCAAAGTTGGAGCATTTATTGGCGAATGCCTTAGTGATGCAATCAAAGAAAAAGCTCCATTCTTTCCTGATATTTGCTCTTTTCAGTTGTCCATGCTTTTTCAAACTTTTCTCATAACCCAAACTGGCCATAAGCTGCTATAGAACAGGGTCCTCCACTGTTGAGAATGTACAGCCTTCTGGTAAGTGGAGAGCTTTGCGAACTGCCCCAGGAGTAACTACATGTTCAAAATCATTTACTTCAAATACGATGCTTGGAGTACCAGTAGCACCACCATCATCAAAAATCCCAGTCTGCCAAAACGTCAGTACTTGTTGGCTTGAAATGGTTTGAGGTTGGGTCAAAGCATACCCAATCTCACTATTTGATAAGAAATCTTGCACAAAGTACAAATCTGATGGAGTTTCAGCCTTGTTCAATATTGCAGCATAGTTATTTGGTACAAACTTGGTCCCATCAACAATTAAATCCTTGGGCGCCATCAGAAATAAGTGAGAAACTTGTTTGCCTGAAAGGTGCTTGTTGAAATGTCTGTATAGTGAACCGTCAGAAAATGTGAGAGAATAAGAAAAGAGAGAGAGTGAAATAGAATAAAAATATGAATAAAAGATTTGAAAATCTTTTATCTTTTTTACTTAGACAACCCACGTTACAGCAGTTAATGAAGAGTGGAACAGACCTTTACACCTGTCAAACATGCAGCAGTTAAGGCAAAAGTTAATGGGCACAGTAAATAAGCAATTATGACTTTGCACGTTCAGTTTTAAAAAAAAAACTGTTTCCACTAAACAAATGATTATTACTGCTTTATCTCACATAAACCAATATTCTGAAGAAAAAAAATATGACCGTTGAGGTAATGACCAAAAATAAACCAAGTAAATAAATACTGCCACATCAGCATCAGAACTTGATTATTATCAGAATTTAAAAGTCATCAGAATATGGCTTCTTAACTCGAAAAGTGAATGTTTATTCCTGTAATTCTTCACACAAATACTGATATGGGTACATCAGAACTTAATCATCAGAACTTTCATCAGAACTTGTCCTCAGAATTTATGCAACTAACACTTAAACAGTTCATCCAAAATAACATTTATCACCACAGTAATTTTCATCATTCATATGGAGTGTATGTGTGTGCATTAAGCTAAATATCAGACAAAGAGTAAAGTCTGATTCACTTCAGTACATCTTAGAAATAAGGCATAACTAAGAACTTTGCTTAAAATCTGTCATTATTCTGAAGTCTACTATAGAATGAGTTCATACATGAGTCCACCTCAACTGTTTTGTGCTCATTTTATGCATCTTTTGAAATTCCTTTTTACAGTGGCTTCTCAGTGTAAGTGAGTCACAACTGCTTATCAGAATTTATGCTATTATCAGAGTATTTCTCCAGTAATAAGAGAATGTGAAAAGTCACCAAGAAAACTTTATTTTGCTTTTCTAATGCATATTACTTAATACCAGCAATGCACTTGGGTCTTCCCTTCCATATTTTTTTACTCTAGATCTCAAAGGAGTACCTGATTTTTATTTCTTTTCTTTTCTATTAATAAGTGAGGCTTATCAGCACTTAGTACATCCATCAGATTTACTAACATCAGAACTTAACAGATAAAAAACACTATTCTAGTTTTTGACTTAGTAATAAGATACACAAAATAAACTTCAACTAAGCTCAATATCAGAATTTGCTTGTGTTAAGAGATTTCCACATAAACAATTACTTCATACATGGGATTTTTAGTATATTAAAGACTACTAGTTCAGCATCTAGCACAATTATCCTCATTGGATTGAATAGTCACATAAACATTCATATCACTATCAGAGTTTAGAAATTCACATCAGACAACATTCAGCATTTAAGCAAATTTTCAATTTAGGCACAGAATTCACACAAATAGTAATATATGTAAATACTGATCATAAGGTCTGATGTATCAAAACATAAACTAAGCAGATTTAGAAAAAGAACCTGAAACCATTCCAAGTTCATTTACCAATCTTGTAAAGGTTGCTTCACATAGTGGTTTTGTGAAGATATCTGCTAGTTGTTGATCTATTGGAACAAAATGCAATTCCACTGTACCTTCATCCACATGTTCCCTTATGAAGTGGTACCTAATGCTGATGTGCTTTTTCATTGAGTGTTGAACTGGATTACCTGTCATAGCAATAACACTTTGATTATCACAGTAAATAGGGATTTTAGAATATATTAACCCATAATCCAGTAACTGATTCTTCATCCAAAGAATCTGTGCACAACAGCTTCCTGCAGCAATGTACTCTGCTTCTGCAGTTGATGTGGAAATTGACTTCTATTTCTTGCTAAACCAAGAAACTAATCTGCCTCCAAGAAATTGGCAGCTTCCACTTGTGTTTTTCCTGTCAATTTTGCATCTTGCAAAATCTGCATCTGAGTAACCTATTAGCTTAAAGTCTGATTCTCTAGGATACCACAATCCCAGATCAGCTGTACCCTTAAGGTATTTGAAAATTCTTTTCACAGTTGTTAAGTGAGGTTCTCTTGGATCTGCTTGAAATCTTGCACAAAGACAGGTATCATACATGATATCAGGTCTATTTGCAGTTAGATAGAGTAGTGAGCCAATCATACCTCTATAATCAGTAATATCTACTGATGTACCAGTATCCTTATCCAATTTTATTGCAGTGGCCATAGGAGTGGATGCACTTGAACAATCTTGCATTCCAAATTTCTTCAACATATTTATGGTGTACTTAGATTGACAAATAAAAATTCCTTCTTTATTCTGCTTGACTTGAAGGCCTAGAAAATAGCTAAGTTCTCCCATCATACTCATTTAATATCTTGACTGTATTAGCTTGGCAAACCTTTTACAAAGTCTGGAGGTTGTTCAACATATACTTCTTCTTCCAATTCTCCATTAAGAAAATCACTTTTTACAATCCATTTGAAAGACTGTAAACTTTTTGTGAGCAACATAAGCCAAAAATATCCTTATGGCTTCCAATCTAGCAACTGGTGCAAATGTTTCATCATAATCAATTCCCTCATGTTGAGAATATCCTTTTGCAACCAGCCTTGCTTTATTTCTTATAATTATGCCATCACTATCAGTTTTGTTTCTGAACACCCACTTTGTACCAACTACAGATCTGTTCTTTGGTCTTGGCACTAGGGTCCAGACTTTATTTCTTTCAAATTCATTTAACTCTTCCTGTATTGCTTGCACCCAATCAGCATCTTGAAGAGCTTCTTCCACTTTCTTTGGTTCAGTATGAGAAAGAAAAGAGTGATAGAGACATTCATTTGATGTAGTTGTTCTAGTTCTGACACCTGCATCATGATTTCCAATAATTAATTCAGGTGTATGTGCTTTAGTCCACTTCCTTGCAGATGGAAGGTTTTCTCTAGAACTGGATGCTCCCCTATGATCCATGCTGTCTTCATCAACCTTTTCTGATGCCCCCCCTAAAATTATGCTCTCTGAGTTGGATCCTTCAGAATTGGAGTTCCCAGAATTATCAGAAATTGGCCCATCAGAACTTGGTGAATCAGAACTTGAAGAGCCAGTTGTAGGTTCTGACGCTTCTTGAGATGTGGTTGTATCTTCAGTATGCTCCCCCTGCACAGGTGCATCTTCCTTTGGCGTAGTCACCACAGTTTCAATAATATCAGAGTTTAATCCATCAGAGTTTGGAGTATCAGGATTTAGACTGTCAAGATTTAGACTGTCGGGATTTACAGTATCAGAATTTAAAACTTCATTCTCAAATCTCAGCTGATCATGATCATTGAAATCTTCAAGTCATGTAATCTTCTTTTCATCAAAAGAGATATTGATAGATTCCATGACAATCCTTGTTCTTAAATTGTAGACTCTGAAGACTTTTGTGGAAAGTGGATATCCAACAAAAATTCCTTCATCAGCTTTTAGATCAAATTTGGATAGCTGTTCAGAATGAGTCTTAAGAACAAAACACTTACATCCAAATACATGAAAATACTTCAGATTTGGCTTCTTTTTCTTCACCATCTCATATGGTGTCTTTCCATTCTTGTTAATGAGTGTTGCATTTTGAGTAAAACAAGCAGTCTGCACAGTTTCAGCCCTAAAGTAGGTTGGTAACTTTGCCTCATCAAGCATAGTTCGTGCAGCTTCAATGAGAGTTCTATTCTTTCTTTCAACCACTCCATTTTGCTGTGGAGTTCCAGGAGCAGAGAATTCCTGCTTGATTCCTTGGTCTTTGCAGAACTTTTCCATAATCAAATTCTTGAACTCAGTGCCATTATCACTTCTTATGATTTTCACAGAGTCGTTAACCACTTTATCCAGTTGTTTGACATGATCAATCAAGATAGATGCAGTTTCACTTTTTGTGTGTAAGAAATACACCCATGTGTATATGGTGAACTCATCCACTATGACCATAGCATATTTCTTCTTTGCAATAGACATGACATTCACTGGACCAAATAGATCAATATGTAGTAGGTGATAAGGCTTAAGAATTGAAGATTCAGTCTTGCTCTTGAATAAAGATTTTCTTTGTTTTGCCTTTTGATAGGAATCACAAAGGCCATCAGGAGCAAATACTGATTTTGGCAAACCTCTCACAAGATCTTTCTTGACTAGTTCATTTATATTGTTAAAATTTAAATGAGAGAGTTTCTTGTGCCAATTCCATCTTTCTTCAATTGATGCTCCACTTAACAGATAGATTGCAGAACCATCAGTACTTTTTGAAAGCTTGGCTTCATAAATGTTACCATGCCTGTATCCTTTCAGAACAATTTTGCCTGTAGATTTGCTTAAAACTTCATAGTGTTCTTCAAAGAAATCCACATGATAACCTCTGTCACAGATTTGACTAACACTCAGCAAATTGTGTTTAAGTCCTGAGACTAGAGCTACCTTTTCAATGATGATATTCCCCAGATTGATATTGCCATATACCAAAGTTTTTCCCATGTTGTCATCTCCATAAGAAACACTTGGGCCAGCTTTCTCCACAAAGTCTGATAGCAGGGCTTTATTTCCAGTCATATGTCCTGAACATCCACTGTCCAGAACTAGGATGTTTTTCCTGTTGCCCTGCAATCACAAAGACCACTAATGATTAGTTTTAAGGACCCAGACTTGCTTGGATCATTTGGCCTTATTAAATTTGTTAACATTTGCAGCGGATTTAGCATCAGAGTTTATGTTAACATTTTTCTTATCAGCATTTACACTATCAGACTTTGCACCAGAACTTATACTAGAAGGAATAATGCTAACTTTCTTTAAAGAAGGTTTTATTTGATAATAATCATAGTACAAACTATGATATTCCTTACAAGTATAAATGGAATGCCATAAACTACCACAATGAAAACAAGGATTTTGTGGCCTATATCTAACAGACTGACTCTTAACTCCTGACTTTGAAGGTAAGGAGTTTATGTTCTTATTTTTCCTGCAAAAAGAAGCCAGATGGTTAGAATTTCCACAATTATAACATTTCTTTCTAGGAGCATTAGGAATAGGCTTATAATTATTACTTTTATTCACACCTTCCTTTCCATTCCTATTTTTCCTAGGGAGCTTTACCTTGTTTACATTTTTAACATCTTTCAGCTTATGCTTAAGCTGCTTCTTTGTCATTAAGCCTATGTTAACTTTAGTTGGCTTATCCTATTTTGGTTTGTCAGAAGTTAATTTCTTTTTAACTTCTGATTTATCAATATCAGACTTTACAGCTACAAACTTAACAGGATTTACCTTTGGCTTTTGTTTAACAACTATAGGCTCAATTTCTACAGTTCCCTTATCATTCTTATCATCTCCATAACCTAAGCCTTCTTTCCAGTTTCCACTACTTAACAAATTCTGAGTTGTTCTGCCAGAGTTAGTCGAAGTCCTGATAATCTCTCTTTCCTTTTCTAACTCAGTTTTTATAGATTCATTTATTTTAAGTACTTCATTCCTAACATAAAAGGCATCATCTCTATCTTTCTGAGTTTAATGGAACATGACTAACTCTTTTTCTAAATAATCATTCCTCTTTTTATAAGCAAGATTTTCAGAAGTTAATCTTTCACATGTTAAAGTTTGATCTCTATAACTATTGAACATGGTTTTAAGATATCTTCTCAACTCAGTAATATCATCAGTATGAAAGGCATAAGTAGTTTGAGGTACCTTTAACTCAGCATTATCAGAACTGCTATCAGCATTTTCGATCAAGGCATAGTTTACCTCACTTTCAGAATCTGAAGTGTCTGTCCAGTTTTTCTTCTTTGTGACAAGAGCCTTGCCTTTGTCACTCTTCACTTTCTTGCAATCAGGAGATATGTGGTCTTTCTCACCACGGTTGTAGCACTTGACATTTGAGTAATCTCCTCTGTCAGAGTTTCCTCCTTTGCCTTCAGATTTTCTGAAACCCTTTTTATAAGAACTTGCACCTTTCCAGGAAAATTTCTTTCCCTTTCTGAATTTCCTGTATGCAATCCTTGTGATTCCTTTCACCATAAGAGCACACAGCTTCATCATCTCTTCATCAGCATCCATCTCAGGTAAGCTTTCATTTTCTGAGTCATCATCACTATCAGAACTTGATGACTCAGTATCAGACTTTGTGATAAGAGCTTTTCCTTTGCCTTTTCTTGAGGCAGCTGCTTTGGGGGATTCCTCCTCAGCCTTTAGAGCAACTATCCTTGACTTTCTTCCATTCCTCTTACTTCTTTGTTCCATCTCAAGTTCATGAGTCTTGAGCATCCCATAAATTTCATCAAGAGTTGTTTCTTCAAGATTATAGTTGTCTCTTATAGTGGTGGCCTTCAAATCCCAACTTTCAGGAAGAGCTAACAGGAATTTAAGATTTGAATCTTTAAGACCATATTCCTTGTCAACTAGTGACAAATCATTCAAGAGTTTGACAAATCTGTCATATAAACCAGTCAATGACTCATCAGGTTTTGAGTCAAAGTGCTCATACTCTTGAGTGAGTATAGTCTTCATGTTCTTCTTAATTGAATCAGTTCCCTGGTATCTTGTCTCCAAGGCATCCCATATCTCCTTTGTAGTCTTGCAGTTAATTACCCTATTTGACATGACATTATCAATGGCACTATGCAGCAAGTGTCGTACCTTAGCATCCTTAGCAATCGATGAGATATCTTCAGCAGTGTAATCACTCTTCTCCTTTGGAACAGACTTTGCTGGTTCACCTGCAACTACAATAGAGAGTTTGGTTGGCTTGTGTGGTCCTTCATTGATTATGTCAAGATATTCTGGATCTGTAGCTTCCAGAAACATAGACATCCTCACCTTCCATATGGGATATTCAGATGGTTTCAGTATGGGAACTCTAATAGTCTCATATCGACTATGGATTTGAGTCTTTGGAGGTTCTTCAGTTTTGGTGGGCTTGGTTGAAGTTTGTTCTTCTTCAGACATGATTGTTTTTGGATCTTAAACTGTTTGTGTGTTAACAGATCTGCTCTGATACCACTTGTTAGGTCTCACACACTGTAGAAGGGGGTTGAATACAGTGTTTATCACAATCAAATCGAATGTAAGAACACAGAAAACAGATTTTATTTAACACAATAAACTCTGTTACAATATGGAACTGTCCTATCGCAGTGATGAACAACTTATCACGAGAGCTGCTAGGGTTACAATGAATAATAACTTCGATTATGATAACTCATATAGTGTAAACCCTATGTCTGTGTTTATATACTACACAGTTACAAGATAAATTCTAATTGATATGGAATATAATTCTGCTTCCTAATATATATCAACTAGTTATTTTTTCTTCCAAGTATTCTATTCTTCTTAGAATTCATTTTTCATGCATATCTCTTCTTGCGTTTGTCTTGATCTTCTTTCCTTTCAATCAGCCGCCTTCCTTATCTGAAAGTCTCCTTAAGTCCTGATATTATCTCCTGATAAATATCTCCTGATAACTTAAGTTCCGACAACTTAAGTTCTGATATCTTAAGTTCCGACTTCAGTATAAGTACTGATTTCCAGTTAAGTACTGATTTGTCATGTTAAGTAAGATCTGAAAACTATACACAAATCATATTAGTCATGACATTATCAAATATATCTAACAGACATATATATATATATGTTCTCGTCCATCTCTTCATTTCTCTTGTCTTCTCGTCCGTTCTCTTAACAAAAAAACTTGAAAGCACAAGATTAGTGAATGTAAAGGCAACTCTTCCCTTTTATACAATTGTCGCGGATTGCAGTGAGATATTTAAACACTTTCGACAATGTGTTAGTTGTTTTTGTTCATAGTTCTACAAATATTTTATGCTTATTGATTAGTAAATGGCCGCATATTTTAAGTCTTTTATTTTTTCATAGAGTTGATCTTATAGTTCTTGGTTTTGTTGATTGTAATATTAATTCTTAGAAATTTTAATATATGCAAATATGTTTATTTCAAAAAAGAAATAATTTATATCTTAGTGCGATAAACTAAAAACTAATTTAAAAACATGTGAAATAAGATTTTAAGAGGTAATTTGTTGATCATATATTCTTTTTACATTTTTATTTGATAAAAATATCAACACTCACACATTCAACATTTAAACATTGATTTGAATTTTAAATAAAATATATAAAATACCCGCATATATTTTTTTCCAATAATTTTATTTAAATTTTTGTGAGGTCTTTAAATTAGTGACCTACTTATTATTAGTTCCACGTCCACCGCTTAGGCGAAAAATGATAAAAATATTTTTTTTTGAGTTTGTGACAAGAATACAATTTTTTGAAATGTTTGGCCAAAAATAACTACGTAATACGCATTTTTAAAATTGGGTATTACTAATACGCATTTTTAAAATTGGTAGAAAAAGGTAACTTGTGTAAAAAAATCTATACTTTAAAAAAAAATCTGGATACGCATTCATGAGATGCGTATCATGTTTTTGTTCTTTTTTTTAATTTTTTTTTCATTTGTTTCTTTTTAAATAATACCTATTTTTAAAATGCGTAATAGTCTTACCCATTTCTAAAATGCGTATTAAAAGTATATTTTTGGCCATATATTTAAGAAAGTGATATTCTTTTTACATTTTCTAAAAAATAAGGTATTTTTTGTCATAGGCGAGAACCGAGGCTAAAAACATTTCATATGCCATATCACTGCCACACTTTGTCGACCAGCCAAACACATCCTTAATTTTCTTGCAACCAATTTGAAATAGTGACATTTTTCAGTTGACTATCTTTTGTTTTGAGTATACCCATTTTGCTTTTCTCTTTAATATTGAAGACCCGGGTTAGAGACAGTGTTGCCTATCACCTGTTTGACAAAATTCCTCTGTCGAAGCTTTCAGGTAAAATCATTATTGGGTTTTTACTAAACTTTATATTTTAGCTTTCTCTTCCATGTGCACTTCAAAGATTACATTTTAGAGCTTACTGTTGAAAATCTTATTATTTCAAGAAAATTTGATCATTTCTTAGCTTGTGTTTAGTTGGAGAGGTGGTTGTGTGTTTGATAATGAATACATTGCAGGTGAATTTTAAGGCAAGATGAGTAGTTCTGATTCTGAAAATGAGGCTATTAAGTTACCTAGTAGTTTGGATGAACCTCGTGTTGTGGAGCCAATGCGGTTGCCTACTATTGAAGAAGTTCGAGGACAAGATATTTGGAACAATTGCGCTGTGCGTAGCGTCACAAGTGGAGTAATGGGTATGTACTAATCTTTTGTCGTTTTATGTTTTAGGAATTTATTTTGTCGTTTATTTATGCTATATTAGATTGTTTCTTGTTATTATGGTGGGCCTTTTGTTTGTATATGTGTTTTGAAATTTGCCTAAGGGGAGGGAAGGGAAACGGTAATGTTGTCAATGTTAGTTGGTGATGTTAGAAAGGGATGCAACTGGTATTGGGATGAAAAATGTGAAAATAATGTAAGTGTTAATGGAATAAAAAAAATGTGAAAGGAATGTGAGTGAAAATGGATTGAAAAGTGTGAAAAAAGTTAGTGCAGAAAGAGAAGTGTGAAGAACATGAAAGGAGAGGATTGAAGGAGATGGTAGGGTCAAACTGATTTGTACAATGAAATATTTAGAGACTACAATTAGGTTTAAGGTAAGAACAGTCATCAATAAAGTGGAATGAGTAAGGTGTAGGTTATGTTTTGGGTGAGGCTGCGAGTGGAAAGTAGTCTTGCTAATAGGCTATATGAATCCTCATTTGAAATAAATATTGTGCATTAAATGTTGAAAAATAGCCAAATTTTATTTTATATCCTTCTATATCAATTCCAACCGGAATCGACTTTAATCTCGTGTTTGAAGTATTATTGAACGTGAACAATAAATGGTAATAACTCCTATAGTTCGGTGAGCTTCCAAGATGTACTGTGCAGATATTAATATAAACGTAGATTACAGGTGTACAAAAACCGAAGTCAAAAACAAATGATGAACCATAAGTTTTCAATCATGGAGAGACAGCTTTAAAAATATAATCTATTAGGTAAACAAAATTAATCACTAGAAAGCATTTGATTCATTAGGTAAATGCGTATAGTTCCGACTTCCAAAACTAGGCTTTTGTACCCAATGGATTCACAACTCATTGTTTTAAAGTATAAATTTCAGATATTGAATTAAAGTATTATCATCATCTTTAGCAGCACAACCTTTTGTATAAGACATTGGGTAGGGAAGCAAGAACCACACACGCATATTTTTTTAAGTTGGTCTACTAGGTCACGTTGATCATTTTACTTCGATTTTTCTGTCGTTAATTCTGGAATTATTCCCTTACAATCCAGATGTTTATTTTTCGAGTCTTTGCCAGTTACTACCGACGATGTCTTATTTGAATGCCCTTTTACGCTTTTCTACATGCCTGCATTTAAAATCTCCGTTCAAACCGGTCCTCTTTTGCATCTAAAATTCGTATCAATGGTTTGTATCTTGTAGCTTATATGTGCAGATTGTACCTGACTATTTTGGAACACCTTATCCCTGATTGATAGCTTAACAATATGTTGTATGGTTATAGTTTTATACACTTACGATCTTTAATTTTATGTTATTTTTTCTGGCATTTTCAGGAGTTATTTTAAAGCTGTTATTGACTCTTTGGAATTTATAGTCTGAAAATGGTGGGGTTGTTACAAATGGTTTGAAAGAAAATATTACATGAAACATTTGACTGAAAAGTTAACTTGCTTATGGGATATTATGTATTGGGGGATTGTATTAGTGTTACCATTATGAGTAGAGTCTGTATTTATTGGTAGGTTGCTATTTTCGAATGGTAAGTTTATGGCCACTGACAATTAAATTCCTTAGTTATCCAAAACCCTCAACAAGAATGAAAAACTTTATGGCAGGGCTTACTTTTTTTTCCCCTTGTATAATTTTGAGCTTCTGGAAAAATGTATGCTTTTACTACAGTCTAGGTGAAAGTCAGTCTGGCGAATGAATTTCCTTTCTCTGTGTTTGTCTAGGTATTTCATATATGTTGATGATTTAATTTATTTGTTGTTATGCTTGATTAATATATGTAGGAGGTGCACTTGGATTGGCTATGGGATTGTTTTTAGGAGCATTAGACAATCCCATAACGCAGGACGAGATGACTGGTAGGCAGCAATTTGTTTATACTGCGAAGCAGATGGGTCGTAGGAGCTGGAATTCCTGCAAGACTTTTGCTGTAATGGGCTTTATTTTCTCGGCTACTGAATGTGTTGTTGAGAAGGTATCGGGCTAGTTCATTTTTAATATTATGAGGGTCTGCATGAGCGGTATTGACATAATTGCAGGATTTTGTGCATTTAGGTTTATAAAATTCCAGTATTTAATCTTTTATTTCTGAATTTAATCTTTGACGCCTACATGTTAAAGATTTGACATGTTCAAATGTTTTGTGGAGTTTTATATACTGTACATTGCTTTTTAGGTCCGTGCGAAACATGACATGACAAATACAGTTGCTGCGGGATGTGTAACTGGAGGGACACTCTCGGCAAAAGGTTATACTTACTATAACTTTCCCTGTGTATTTTTGACTTGTTTCTGTGCGTAGTTTGTTAAATGCTACATGTAGGTAAAAAATGGCCAATGTAAAAGTAATTGTCTATAACTTTCTCTGTTTATTTTATGAGTTGTTTAGGTTGTTAAATGCTACAAGTAATAGAAAATGGCCACTGTAAAAGTAATTGTTTGCTTTCCTGATGCTTAGTGCATTGTACTTGGACATATGTTCCCTGAGATCCCTTTACGTTATTATGACTAGTTATTGAGATATCAATGGTAATAAACATCATTATTGTACAATCTTAACATAGTAATTGTCTTGAAAAAGCTGGCATGGGACAATATTGTGTTTTTAAGTTTTCATTGGGACTATTGTTTTTATCGCTCTATTATGTATCTTTATGTAGTTGACACATTTCACCAAATTTGGTCCTTGATTTTATTTATTAGCAAATAAATTGCTGGGAATAATTGGATTTTGTGTTGAAACTACATGATGCCCATTAATATCATTCAACTTATTAAAGAAATGAATTGAGGGTAGTCTTTTATGGTGTAATTAACCAGTTATCCCACCTGCAAAAGGTTAAGATCCAGTAAATTTAATTTAGCCAAATCCAAAGCACGTTACAAATTACATGTAAAACTCTATACAATAAAATCCTAGGGACTGCAATAAAGTTTTTCTATTGGGAGCTTATTCTTGAATAGAGATTTAGGTATAAAATTATAATCTAAAATACAATTGATGTACATTTTCACACTTGGAAATGTGGCCTAAACGTCCCATATCATGCATGAGCACCGTGTTTATGTTAAATTCAACAGATGCATCTTTGTATGTATCTAGGAAATGTAACATAAAAAGTAATGTAGATTGCATATTAAATTTTCACTATGTATGTTTTATTTGGTTATGGTCAATTACAAATACTAAAATGCTCACACACCTATGCCTCCACTATGGATCAAAACCTCAACCTCTAATCACCAGAAGGTGAGATGGATCCTCGCCAATTTATTGTCTTATGTTTTTTGTGGTTTTGAATTGTCTTTTAGTTCGTTTGCTTTCTATTCTGCAATCATGCATGTATTTAGACAGTCATCAGTGATCAATCTTTATTCATACCCGTCTAGAATGACCATAATTTTCGATGAAAAGAGCATTACTCTACAAAGTTTAGTACAGAATTTCAACAATTGGTTGTTGCTGGTTTCTGCGAAGGTCAAACCAAACTCAAAACAAAGTTCGAGTCAATTGTCTGACGGTTTTTTTCCTCCCGCAAATTCAGCTTCTTGTGGGTCGTGGCACAGAGAAAAATACCCAACAGTCACATCCATTGCATGATTATCTTCTGCCCTATATTTTTGAAATTAGATCCAGAATCAACCAAAGACAATTCTCTCCTCAGTTTGACGCAGGGAAGGACTATACAAGCACGAATACTGAAAAATTGAGGGGGCGTAGCAAGATAATCCACCCTGATAAAATCAAACTTAAGAAAAGTTAATAAACATATCCTGCTAGCTAAAAACACCTTTATGCAATCACAAAATCTCAAATTTTCTGGGCCAGACAGGGGCCTATACCAAAGTTATACATGATGACACAGAAAAAGTATTATGCTTCTAAATTGTGGAGTTGTATAAAATTTACATAGACTGCAACTTTTTTGTTTTTTTTGTATGTTTGTGTGTATTGTTGCATAAGTTGAGTTAAATGAAAGATTCCTAGGTAGCTCTTTTCAGTATTAGATGATCACATGCAATGGCCGTGTAAATTTTTTGCCAGAATCTTAGCGAAGAGGAAGGGTTACACAGCCCAGTTAATTTGGTCCACCTGATTCAATGAACAGAAGCAACATGCATCAGGCACAGTATTATGGCCAGAAAACCAGTTTTGGCTGTGTTAAAATATTATGTTTTTGTCAAATCGGCTGCGTTCTTTATTGGTTTCCCCGTGTTTTGCTCTCTCTTCTGTTATATTCCCTCTGTATAGAAATGAAGACACGTTTAAATATGAAATAATAAATTTGCTAATTATACCATAATTCAGAGATACCTTGCTGATTTAGAGTAGGAAGTAGCACAATTGCACAATGTACCTTATTTGTCATTCTCTACTTGTACCAAGTAGTTTTGACCTCTATGATGACATCATTGATATAAGTTTTTGGAACTTGTGATCAATTTTAAAAAAGTTATGTATTCCATGAAAACCATCGTCCCAAGGTAAATTATAGTTGTGGTAGTAAGGTTTATGGTAGCTGATAGAACAAATGCAAGGTGCTACGACTAGGAATTATACATAGATACGTTCTTTCTACAAATGATGGTGGTTATTTTATTCAAAAACTAAGTGGTGCTATTTTACTTAACTCTTTTTTTTCTCTTCTGCAATCCCAGTGTTAAATGTTTTTATTTTCTTGGGCTAAGCAATGCATAACTCTTTGTCTTTTAGGTGGTCCAAAAGCTGCATGCATGGGATGTGCAGGCTTTGCAGCATTTTCAGTTGTCATAGAGAAGTTCTTGGAAAGACACGAGTGATAATGGAGTTATTTGCTCAGTTTTGCGTATCATGGTGTTCACTGAAATAAATTTTTTATCTGCAACAGGGTGTATGAAAAATATATACACATTTTTCCATTCATAGAATTTTGTCACTTGTCTTATATTGTTGAGCTCCAATATTTAAATTGGTCAGTAGGATAGCATAGATAAGAATGGTTATGGACTCCGTCCGTGGGTACTTCAGGGTTATGTATTCTGTTCATCAAATTTTTTGCTTCGCATGTTAATTTATAGGGACTATCTTAAACAGAGATTCTTGCATATGCTTGTTAGACCTTAGCTCTTTGTTTCATAAGCTAAAAGCAAATGCAAAACCCATGGAACCCGGCCCCAAAATTAACAGAGTAGAATTCTGGCTTAGTGAATCCTATTCGAGCTGAGTTTGATAAACTTATCGGACAATATTGTTTGTTGGAACTTGAGGATGTTCTCTTATAAAAGGTCGGAGCTTGAAATTAAAAATGTTGGTTTTCTTAAAACTTCGTGTATTTCTTAAGGTAGTAAATGAATCAACTGTGTGGAATTCAGGGTCATTGAGCTTGAGATATAAAGCCGAGCTAAGTTTTTCCATACTGAACTGATCCGAGCTTTGTAAGCTTATTGTACCAATATATTGGTTTTACAG
This sequence comes from Apium graveolens, assembly GCF_009905375.1. Lineage (NCBI taxonomy): Eukaryota > Viridiplantae > Streptophyta > Magnoliopsida > Apiales > Apiaceae > Apium > Apium graveolens. The sequence continues at coordinate 60,937,720 of NC_133654.1, read as the reverse complement.
AACTCGATTTTTGCCGAATTGAGTTAAGCTAAGGTTATTGTATCCGAACTTGAGCCTCCCTCGGTTCATTTAAACCTCTGCATACCGCTTGCTGGTTGCATAGTTTAATAAGCTAATTTTGTAACACGAGTACATGATCACAAAGTACTATATTATCGAGATCTCTTTCTCTCGTTCGGAGGGAAAGTTATAAGTTTTGTGCCTTGCAAATAAAAAAAATTATGAGCACCAATATATATAGTATCCATATCTGCATTATGCTTTAATAAATCTTCGTGTTTTACATTAATTACATTGCATGTAATCATTGATTACATCAACCTTCACTTCTTTCTGTACATGAAATTAGAGCACACCAGTTGAGGTTACTTGTAAATCGAAACTAGTGCATGGCTTGAAAAGTCTGCAAATATGGATTTAAACCACACACATCTCTCTCAGTGGTAACATCTCCTATGGCTTCTATCTTTAAATTTTGTCAAGCCTTCCATAATCCATCTGAAAAACATGGCAGACTGGAATAGTTTACCAGAAGTATTGCTGGTTGAAGTCCCCGTAAAATGTTTGCTGCAATACAGGTCTGTTAGTAAGGCATGGCTGAGTCTGATCTCGAGCCCTAGATTTATCCAAACACGCCTCCATCATACATCTGCAGACACAAACACTATAGCCTTCATTGCTCACAGTTGACAACCCCATCAATCTTGAACATCATTGATAATATTGGTGGAGAATGCTCTTGGACGGAAAAGCTCACTGTTAAACCAGTATTAGGTATCAACAGGCAACTCGGGTGTCTAAAGAATGGTGAAATTGTTGGAGAGAACAGTATTGAGAGACAGCTAATCTTATATGACCCCATTACGGGAGAGAGCAAGATAGCACAAGTTGGGATGCGAACTTTAGGAGTTTACAATCATGTTGAGAGTCTAGTGAACTAGCAGACTCGTGGGATGCCAAAGCTCTAGGTGAAAACAGCTATTTTTTTTTTGTTGAATTGTCTATATTAAAACATAGTTAGATATATCTATCAAAACCTGGGCATTTGAATAGCACTCTTTGTAAGCTTACATGTGTAGCTTGGACTTCCAGTATTATGTAGCCTGTTTAATTTGCAGTTGACGGATGTGTAATGGCTATTAATGATCCTTTGTTAGTAAGATTTGAACAAAAACCTTTCACATTCTGCGAGTGCTTGAAATATAGGTACATCTTTTGCGCACTGGCGTTTTCTTGTTTTATCCATTCTGCATCTACGCTGTGTTTTCTGTGCAAGTGTGTTTTTAGCTCTTATAACTCTAACAATGCTTAATGTACCTCAAGGATTTGAGTTATCATTCCTTGATATCTTTTCAAATTGTCACAACTGATATCCAGTTTGGATTTCGGTCTAACTTTCTAATTCTCAGTGCCAAATGTACTGACTACTGAGGGTGTTTCACTAATATTATCATTTGGAAGTACTTTTATGTTTATGACCACAGTCAAATCTCTATGTACTGTCAAAACAGTTTGCAAGCGCTGTAGATCCTAAATTTCAAACCTTGGTTTCGCAATATTGCACTGGAGCATCACCATGGTGAACTGTTTTAATTTCCAGCCCTGCAATTTCCTGCCCTGGAACATACTAATTCAATAGCATAACTAATTTGATTTTTCTTACTTTTAATGATCTGTACAGTATCGATACGATGATGTTAGACCGTGTAATGACTTACTTGACATTTTTGGTAGCCAGCTGAACAAACAATACCTTATGGAACCCTGCTACTAGACAGCAATAGGACATCGATAATTATCACATTAGAATTTGGGTTTGATCATGCCAGCAGTGACTACAAGTTTGTGGATTTACTGGATTGTAAAAGATCACCTTAAGTTTTTCTCTGTATGTTGATGTGTATTGACCATGGCTCTAAATATGGCTATGCAATTTTAGGCAGTTAAGGTGTTGGAATGGATCGAACCTGAGTCATGTGCTAGCCTGTGCTCTGATACCATGTTAAGAAAACAACTCCCCTCAAAGTTAGTAAGAAAACAACTCCCCTCAAAGTTAGAGGAAGGCCCTTCCACGATCTTATATATTTATTCAAACATAAGGTACCTTGTAGCGTTTAATCAGGTTATACATATAAAAATATAATACGAATAACTCATTACTAATTTAAGTCATGAAATTGCTTCTCGTAAACATATTAAACTTTACCAAACTTAGAATTAGTTGATTATGTCCCCAGAACTCAGAGGACACAAATCAGATGCTGAACCTACAGTTTCTGAATTAGATTCAACTGAATTAGAAGCTCAAAATGACATCTTAATTTCTACAAAACCAGTAGATCACCATTAGCTAGCTAAATATAAAAACATTCAGTTACGAAAGAAATTACACTTGAAACAACGACTGTAAGGCCTGTAAGATGTTGTGAACAACAGAGGACGAATTTCAACTTCAAGCATGCTGTTGTTACGTATTCACTTCTATCTAAAGAATCCCTTTCTTCATTTAAGTATATTTCCATGTCTATCAAATTACTATCAGCTTAATATTTAACAGTGGTCAGTGTGATTCATTGAAAAACATCAGTTCAGTGTGTTTATTTTGAAAGAACATAAAAAGATAAAGAGATTTTGAGATAATGTAGCATAGCATCAGTCTGTAGTTCGATACTTCAGTTCTCGAATAACAGAACATAGTAGCACCAGCTTAAACAAATGGCAAATTAGTACCAAAACAAATTATTGTAGGCTGCAACTTTAGATTTTTAACCATAAACGTATAAAAGAGATGGACAATATCATAGAACTTACCTACTATACTGGATTGCTGAAAAAACTGTAATGGATCATCTGGTGTTTCCTATCGAGTCTTTCTGGTGTATTCACTAAACGAGAATTATTGGAAAGAAATTGAGGACTTCAATTTGGGAGGGTCGAACCCATTCCGGGCAGCAGATATAAAGGGATTTCCTTGTTTGGACATTTTTATTCCACAACAAATATCGTTTTGGTTATGTTTAACGTGCATAGTCAGAAAATTTGCACAGTTGTATTGCCCAATGGTAATCCGGGCTTTGTAAGCTTAATGGACCAAAATATTGGTTTGATTTTGAGCTTGGTTTTTTTTTTCTTTCCGAAATTGAGTTAAGCTAAGGTTATTGTATTCGCACTTGAACTTCCTGTTGAGGAGCTTGGGAGCTTGGTTCATTTACACCTCTGCATACTGACTACTGATTATTATGTACCAATGCCTAGACAATGCAGTGTTAAGATAATTCTGTGAGATGAGTTTACGTAGTCATAAAAATATTTCAATCTCTCTCGTGTAATTTTCCCGAGGGAAAGTTATATGCTTGTGCCTTGTAACAAAGAAGTTAATAGAGTGTCATCTACAAATTTCAGTATAGGACTATAGGCATGCTTGGCCTCAGCGCATATATACACCTGCTTCAACATAAATTTGGTATTTTGGTCGCATGTTATCATCTTAAAAGCTTACATCAACCTTAACTTTTTTCTGTACATGCAATTACACTAGTAGAGTACAAAACTTGAGGTTACGTATATGATCGAAATTAGTAATCTGAGTATGGATTGAAAAGTCTGCAAATATATCTACACCACACACATCTCTATTAATCATTCACTAGTAATATCTCCCATGACTTCTATCTTTGAATGTTTCAAAGTCTTCTCCTAATACTCCAAAACTCAATTATAAAAACTACAAAAGCCACACTATAATCCATCTTAAAATCATGGCAGACTGGAATAGTTTACCCGAAGAATTGCTAGTTGAAGTACTAGCAAGACTCCCTGTTAAACTTCTACTGCAATACAGGTCAGTTTGCAAGGCATGGCTAAATCTGATTTCGAGCCCGAGTTTTGTTCAAACACACCTTGATCATACAGCTGCAGACTCAAAGAATGGAACCTTCATTGCTCACAGTTACCAAGTTAATATCCCAAACCACAAAATCTCCCTCCTCCGTCTCGATGACCTTGACAACCCCATCAATCTTGAACACCCTTTTCCCAGTTCAGTTAGTCCGGAGGAAATGGATGTTGTTGGGTCTTGCAATGGATTGCTTTGTCTCACTAATCCATTAGGTCATATTTGCCTTTGGAACCCCACCATGAAACGAGTCAAGGACATATCAGATTATGCTATCAGAATGGTTGATACTAGTGGTGAAGTTTCTGTGGGGTTTGGTTTTGATAAGATGACAAATGATTACAAGGTTGTGAGAATTATATGGACTAGTCGATCTGAGAACACTCCTGGTCGGGTTGAGGTTTATTCACTAAATCGGGCTTCTTGGAGGGAGATTGAGGTGAGACTGGATTTTGAACTGATACATGGTTGTTGTCACCTGATTGTGAAGGGAAATCCTTACTGGACTGGATTAGCGCATAGGTGGGAGATTAAAAGGCAGTTTTTTGTTTCTTTTGATGTGCATAATGAAGTGTTTTCGAAAATTCCATGGCCTGATCAATGTATAAATCCTAGGAGTGGCCGAAAGGGATACTTGGCCATAATGGAGTTTCAAGAATCTTTTGCTGTTGTTCGGGGAAAGTTTTTTGAAGGTAGGATCTTGGAGATTAGCATTTGGGCTATGGATGCTAATATTGGTGGAGAATGTTCTTGGACGGAAAAGCTCACTGTTGGACCACTTTTAGGGTTTAGCAGGATACTTGGGTGTCTGAAGAATGGTGAAATTGTTGGAGAGAACAGTATTCAGAGACAGCTGATCTTATATGACCCCATAACGGAAGAGATAAAGCCAACACAAGTTCGGATGCGAACTTTAGGAGTCCACAATTATGTAGAGAGTCTAGTGAACTAGCAGCAGACTTCTGAGATGCCAAAGCTCGATGTGAAAACTGGTATCGGTTTGTCCAAGTTAAAACATTGTTAGATATCTCTGGTATCGGTTTGCCTACGTGTCCATCTTCAATTTTTCATTTGTTGAAGCTTATGTTATTGCAGTTGACGGCAGTGTAATAACTAATAATGATCTTTTATTTGTAATGTATGAATTTTGTTTAAAAGTATTACAGAAAAGCTTTCATATTCTGCAAGTGTTTGAAATATGTACAGATATGTTTACTGGACAGTTTGATGTTTGTGGTACATCTTTTGCATCTTAGACTAGAATAGCTTTTATCATGCCACATCAGGGTTAGGGTTTGATGATGCCTGCAGCGACTACAAAGGTTGCGAGGTTTAAAAGGATCGTCTCAAGTTTCCCTCTGTAAGTCGAGTTGAGGTGTATTCATCAAGGCTCTATAGATGGCCATGAGATTTTAGGCAGTTAATATACATACTAGCAGTTAATTAATCAATTAATCGGAGCGTTAGTCCAACAATTTTTAATATTAATTTATATAAAAAAATTAGTAAGGGGAATTTATTCCTAATTCAAATCATGAAGGTGCTCACTGTAAACATAATAAGCTTTACCAAACTTACAGTTAGATAGTTAAATAATGTCCAGAACTCAGAGTCTGAGCAGTGGCTGAACCTAAAGCTTCCGACTTTTAACTGAATTTTCATCAGCAGCTCAACAGACCAAGTAAAAGACACTTAATATCATTTCTGAGTGATTAAAGTGTATATTCCTACACAGGCTATCAAATAAGGACATTGATGCAAGTTTTTCCTGTGTGATGTTTGCAAGAACAGAAAGAAGTAAATTTCTATCAAAATATGTAAACTTCTTAATCATTTGGTTCGTCCTGTTGTCGTCAATCATTAAAAGCATAGCCTATATATTATGTTCAGCTTATTGTGACTGTTTGTAGTCCAAATAGAAATACTTAACACTTGGAACTAGTTTGCACTCAAACGGAAATGAGCTGCTGATAAATCATTCAGTTGATTAGAGTGTATGAGCTGCTGATAAATCATTCAGTTGATTAGAGTGTAGGCTGGAACTAGTTTGCGCTTAAATAGATATGTACTGCTCATAAATCATTGGGTTGATTGGAGCAAAAACATGTAATGGCATTCTAAATGGTAAGTTTACTTTAAGTTTTTTTAAAATTGCAAATGCATTATTGGTACCAATATTAGAAAATTATAATAAATTTCCCTATGAACTAGAGAGAAATCTTCAATCATGCTACATAAAGTTACATTACATTGGCATCTTATTAAAATGTAGCATCAGTTTACAGTTTGAGAATCCAGTTCTTGAATCACAGAACAGAGTAGTACCAACTTAATCAAACTAATGCCAATTTTTTATACCAACACGAACCATTGTAAGCAGTCATATATTAATTTACCTGCATTACTGGATTGCTGTATAAACTGTAATGGATTGTCTGAGGATCCCTATCTAGTCCAGTTGTGGTGTATTTACCCAATAATGATTCTTGGAAAGAAATAGAGGGAGCTTTTTAATTATAAATGGTGAAGCCCCTTGTGTGCAGCAAATACGAATTTAGGCGAGGACATGTCTTTTTCCGCATTGGATCGTTTTGGTTTGGTTTCATGTGCAGGGTCAGAATATTTGCATTTTTGCAAAACTTTATTCCCCCGAGTACTCTAGGGTATGAAGGTATATGATCTGGCATGTTGGACTAAACGGATTCTCTTTACATCATTGCAAGCACACCTTGACTGCGGAGTCCACTGATGAAAGGGCAAGCAGATCTTTAAAAACTAGCGGACTTGTTGCAAGATCATTTTCGATGCATTAGTCTTCCCAAACTTTGGGAACAACGGGGTGTGCATGTTACTTGCTCACTCTAAAGGTACTATTAACTGAATGAAGACATTTTTCCCATTTCTACGAGAAATTCCAACCCTCATTTGGTGTTTCCAGAAACTCCTATAAGATGACATGTCCTTGGAGACTTTGTTCATCTCAGAAACTCCTATAAGGTGCCTATCCCAACGCACCCTTGATCATGCAGGTGCAGACCTGAATAGTTATACCTTTATTGCTCACAGTTGGCAAGTCAATAACTTTCCAAACCAAACAATCTTCCTCCGTATGAATGACCTTGACTCATGGCATTCGCAGTGTAATTGTGAGGATGTCCTTATTGGATTGGATTAGCGCATAGGTGGGACTATAAAAGGCACTTTTTCGTTTCATTTGATACTAGTCGGTAACCACCGGTCCCAAATTAATCCTCCGGAGGTTGAGTTTTTGTAGTCAATTAGAAGTAAAAGAATTTCGGTCAATCATAAGCCAATAAATAATTAAGCAATTAAGCATAATCAAATAGTCAAACACTCAGATTAAAGTAATCAGGTTTTGTCTACCGTAAGAAGTAAGAACCAATCAAAAACTAGATAATTTCAATTAAGTTCTATATAATCATTTAATATTATACTTTTTAATAAAAGATAGTTTTAGCTTTGGTCCCTGTAAGGCCCAGAGAACGAAGGCCCACTAGATGGCCACAGTATTGGGTCGAAGGCCCAACGTAACCATGGACCGAAAGCCCACAGTGCTCCGCAGGCCGAGACCCATTACTCCTCCAACCGTTGGGATTATACAATCATAACGCCAACTTTTCACTTCTCTTCATTACTAAGGTGCAACGGACGAGCATTCATGACGAATTTGGGTATAAAACCCCTGAAAAGTAAGACAAAAACATTATACATTCATTCTCTCACATACTCTCTACTTTCTTGTATTCACAAAACCCACTCTACATCCAGATTCTTATTCTCACACTGGAGGTGAATCGGGGGGACAATCCCTCGCATTCTCTTTCTTATCAGATAGAAGTCGAAGGTAGTCATAAGAGGCTTAAGGTCGTTCTTGCAGTACGAAGGAGATCTGGGCGTATCATTTGGCGTCGTCTGTGGGAATTACGAGAAATTGTAAACGAGATACCGAGAAAATGACAAACACGGTCATGAACACTCACCACCACCTGGTTTCACTCCTCACGATGGGGGACAGACGTCATCCTTGGTGGATGCCGATGGAGTCATCAAGTTAACTCCCGAAGAGGAGGCTTTGCTTCTTAAGATCCGTGCAGAAAAGTTAGGTGCGGAGAAGGGCGAAGTAAAAGATGATCAAGCCGAGAAAGAGGCGGAGGCCCGGGAAAAGCGAAGAGAGGCTGATGCGTTGCGAGTGAAAACCCTGCAGTTCTAGAGGGAAGAAATTGAGCTACAGGAGAAAGCACTGCGCGAAGCACTGCAAGCTGATGAGCCAGAGAAAACCACCAAACCAAGGAAAGAGCGAAAGGGGTATGACGAAGAAGACGAGTCTGACTATGATTTGCACCCCAGGAGGAAGCGAATGAAGCAATATTTTTTATTTGATTCGGACGAAGAGCTTGATGGGTCCCGAATCAGACTAACTCACCTGGAAAAGGCCATTGTAACGGAAGAGATAGAGCAGTATCGACCTCCCCCGGCGAGGAAAGACAGTTCCCAAAGATGAGTGAGTTTAATTGAAAGGGCGACCCAGAGGACCACTGTGAAAAATATGAGTTGTTGATGATTGAGGTGGGTCATAATGTCATCGTGCTCTATAAAATGTTCAAGTCCTACCTGAAGGGATCGTCTTCGATGTGGTCCAAGTCCCTCAAACCTAGGTCCATCGGGTTATATGAACAGTTGAAGAGAAAGTTCATGAGGTACTATTCACACCTATACCGAAAGGCGAAGGATACTGAGGCCCTGGTCCACTGTAGACAGAGGGCGAATGAGGAACTTGGGGATTACTTGGCTCGATTCAAGGAGGAAGCTAGAATGGTCACAAATATGGACAAAGTCAAGGCGATGGGCTTCCTTAAGGCGGGGCTGGACCCCTATAAAGGTAAAAAGTTTCGCTCCTCTCTTTACGATTTTTCCCCCAAATCCCTAAATGATATATATGTGAGGGATGAGAACATTCGGAGGAAAATGGAAAGTATTGGGGGATACAAGGATTCTCGAAGGAATGATTGTTAGTTGCTAAGCATGCGCTAATTATTCACACAAGTATACGCGATCGCAAGTAATATAGAATTATTTCTAGTTCGTTCTCACAGAGACTGGTTAAATTAACTATGTGATTTATGCACTTATGTAACAATAATATGGCTATTATTCAATGCTAAGAAGAATAACAATTTGGGTTTTGATTATACTACGATTAACTATTGAGAATTACACTAGAGAACATTAAGTAAGAGATTAAAGAGAATTGAATAATATATGACACAAACATGGGATCCTTGAAAGAGATATTTCCTAAGTCCAATCATGTATGAGGATTTAGGAATAACTTTTATGTGATCTGTTTTGATTTCATTGATATTAATAAAAGGCTTGTTTTGTTTTTATTGCGGGCTCTATCTATTTAAATGTTTAAATAAGATATACCACAGTTTAGAGTAAAGCTTTTTATGGATTGTGATGAGATCATAATAATGAGACCTAAAAGATGATAACTCTAAACTTAAATAGTTCCTGGTTGTAGGATTACTAACTGGTAATTAATAATCCGCAAAGATCGGTACATACTATGCTTGCTTCATTATGAAGGATGTCTGTTCTCATAGACATTTGTGTGGTGACACTATAGCTAGTATGTAGGTGTTTATTATAGAATAAGTTCACTGAACATGACTCACACAGCTGAACAACTGATGGAGTTCACTCACGTATCAGCAATTGTTCACATAGTGATAGTTGTACAAGTATCCTTAGACTTGAGGTCATCATAGTCATCTTGTGTACACTGAACTATGCTTTGGTTTAGTTCTTAGTCTCAAGGGACAATTATAAGGGCTCTACTGGGCATAGGAATTTGTACACGAAGATAGTGTATGATCAATAAAGGATCTACCCCTTCCAGTATAGGAAGAGAATGTTCAATGCTGATCCACTTATGTTAGTTCAGGAATCTCTGGCCAGAGTGAATGAAAATTAGAAAGGTGTTATGGATAAAAAACCAAGGTTATTACTTGCTGTATTTAATACTAAGATTCGGGAGCTCAAGGCCTTTAATGGCTGCTCTCGTGTTTCGTGACTCAATCTGCCTTTTACGAGATGCCTACGTATCTCTGTGAATTAGAGAATCAAGCCAAAAAACGTAGTTCTGATTGGTGGGGGTGAGACCCCTTATATAGATGTTGGGAGTCCTTGAATTGGACTTGGTATAGGAGACTTGGTGGGCAAGTCTCATAATTAGAATGGACTTTGGAGTCCTAGATAGTAGGAAACTGATTCCTTATCCTTTTAGGTCCCCTTGAGGCTAATCTCCAAGGATTTATATCCTTATCGGGACTCTTTTCAACATCTGATTTGTCCCTTATTAATTAATTACGAAATTAATTAATAATCAGGGCTTTTGGGCCTTTTTTATTCCATCAGGCATGATCTGGTCCATCAGGCTTAACCTTTCTGGTCTGAGTATCATATATCTTTTTATTGGGCCTGGCAGCCCACAGTTTGTACAATTAATGCAGTATTTAATTATACAAACATAATTTATTTATCCCTATCATTTGCCCCCCAACTTTTGGGAAACATTGATTAGGTTTCGCAGAAGTTAAGTCTATTGGTTCCCTTACAGGGTCTCGTTTTTCCGTAAAGTGTGGAGCGACCTACACATTTACAACGATTTTTTCCTTTTATTCAGGAATTATCTTAATTTCCAGGAATTTTTCCCTTATTTCCGGGATTTTTCCCTTATTTTCTGGAATTTTTCCCTAATTTTCTGGGATTTTCCCTAATTTTCTGGAATTTTTCCCTAATTTTCTGGAATTTTCTGGGATTTTTCCTTATTTTCTGGAATTTTCCCTAATTTTCTGGAATTTTCTGGGATTTTTCCTTATTTTCTGGAATTTTCCCTAATTTTCTGGGATTTTTCCTTATTTTCTGGAATTTTCTGGGATTTTTCCCTAATTTTCTGGAATTTTCAAATTTCCAGCCCTTTTTTCGACCAGGATCCAGGTCGAAATTTCGACCAGGATCCTAGTCGAAAAATGGGGCCAACCTTGTCATCCTGGTCGAAAGAATTCGACTAGGATCCACGACCTGGAATTCGACCAGGATCCTAGTCGAAATTTCGACCTGGATCTAGGACCTGGAATTCGACCAGGATCCTAGTCGAAAATTCGACCTGGATCGAGGTCGAAAATTCAACCCCCCCTTTTTTTTTTTTTTTTTTTTAAGCCTATCGACTAGGATGTCGACTAGGATTCTAGTCGATATTTCGACCTGAATCCTGTTCGAAAATTCTTTGGTTTTCTTGCTTCCTGGTCGAAGGATTTCGACTAGGATCCACGACCTGGAATTCGACCAGGATCCTAGTCGAACTTCGACCTGGGTTTTTAATCCCTATTTTTTGAAAGATGCTTGGTTTTATTCGACCTCATTCCTGGTCGAAACTTCGACCTCAATTCAGTTCCTTTATTCCAGCTATTTTCGGGTGTCTGCTCGAAAGATTTCGGGCAGGATTCATGACCTGGAATTCGACCTGGATTCTGGTCTTTTTTACCCGCTATTTTCGGGTGTCTGCTCGAAAGATTTCGGGCAGGATTCACGACTAGGATTTCGACCTGGATTCTGGTCTTTTTTACCCGCTATTTTCGGGTGTCTGCTCGAAAGATTTCGGGTAGGATTCACGACTAGGATTTCGACCTGGATTCTGGTCTTTTTTATTTAGCTTTAATTTAGGGTATTGTATTTTCCAAATCCTAATTGGATTTGGGCCTAGCCTTTTTTGTTGGGCCTTATTAAATTTTTCTAAGCCTCTATTATTGGGCTTTTCCAAATCTTATTGGGCCTCTTTTATTAGGCCTTTTCAAATCTTACTGGGCCTCTTTTATTGGGCCTTTTCAAATCTTATTGGGCCTCTTTTATTGATCTGGGCTTAATACACCCTGTTAAGAATGCTCTAGAATTCCTTGGAATATTCTGGAATATTCTTTTTTCTGGGCTTTTTCTTATGGGCTTTTGTCCTCAATGGGCTTTTCGTCCCTTCAACTTCCTTTTCCTCGTATATAAAGGAATGAGGAAAGGCTATTACTCCTCACTTTCTCATTTCTTAGTTTTGTTCTTCATCTTCCTGCTAAGATTCTCAGAGGAATAACAGCAAGTCGGAGCTCAAAGCCTTTTTTCAGGAGTGCTTCTTCAGGTAAGATTCCTCCCTTTGCTTTTCATTATTTTTCCATTGTGTGCTATTTTAAGATTGCCTATTTACGTGCCTCATACTTTTTTTTTTTTCAGATGGCTGACAAAAGAATGACTCGTTTGGCCAAGATGAACGTGGCTAGAAAGTCCAATGATTTTCCTATTCGATCGAGGTATACTTCCTTAATCGACATGATCAACACTCGAGGGGACGAGTATCCGTCTGATGCGCATCTGGACGCGCACGATCATATCAGTGCTTTACGGGATCCCAAGGAGCTGGAAAAGTTGAGCAGCTGCTTCAAAATCAAGGAGCCTTTTAAGCTGGTTCTTGCGGGTCCGGCCGACAGGGCCTGTCAGTGGAAGAAGGACGCGCTATGCGTCTATAGGGATACTCTGAGGGCATGTATTAGACTCCCTTTTCATCCATTCATTACTTTGCTACTGGCTGATGTGGGCATCAGCCCTTGCCAACTTCCCCCTAATTCCTGGAGGTTGATTCTGTGTTATCTGTCGCAATGCGCCAAGCACAACGTCCCCACATCTGTTGCTGTCTTCAGGAAGATTTTTCAGTTTAAAAACAGCCCTGATAAAAGTCCGGGTTGGGTTTCTATCAACCAGCGCCCCACTATCCCCCATATCGTAAATGGGAAGTCCATCCCTGACAACAACTTGGGGTGGAAGAAAGATTTTTTGTTTGTTATTTGGGAAGGTGGAGATTGGGGCTCCCTGTTTCGATCATCCTTTGGGCTGGCCGTAGACGGGAGCCCGAATGACATAACTTTGTCTGAGGAGGAAGCTAGAGGTTTCAACCTCCTTACGCAAGACAACGGCACTTCCCATTGTTGGGACCTTATCCGGGAGACCGTCCTGGTAGAACGCGGCCTTTCGCCCGTTAATAAGAAAAGTAAGTTCCCATTCTTATCTCCTTTATTTCCTGCACTTTTATTTCATTGATTTTCAACTGACTTTGTTTCTCGCAGTGGCTGAGAAGATTGAGGAGGCTACCAAGCCGAAGGACCTGGAGACAACCAGGATGAAGAGGGCCGGGAAGATCTTTAAGGACCCTCGACTGGGTGACCGCTTCCCGGAGTTCCTTCTTCAGGCGACGGAGCCAGATGAGGAAGGCCCCAGCCAAGTTTTGCGCACCAAGCAGAGGCCAGGTGCCTACTTTCAACCTGCTTGGGGGATCCGGGGCAAGGACTCAATTGTGGGCAGCACGGCCCTGTCCAAGGAATGGTCTAAGCATTCCATTTCCCCGGTGGATTATCAAGATTTTGTCCTCCAACAGGACTTGGAGGGGAATGAGCTGTTTGGAGCCCAAGCTCTGGCGACGGTATGTACTTTACTTATGCTTTTTACAATTCTCTTTTCTTTCTTTTCTAAACCTTTGCTGTTTTCTCCTGCAGGCTAACGCCCATTTTCAAGGGGCTATTCACCAAGACATGGCTTGGAAGGTTGGCCTGGAAGATGCCAACAAGAAGTTGGAGGAGGCCAATCAAAAAATTGAGGCCCTTGAAGCTCAATTGGCCTCTTCCACTTCTGACCTGGAGACGGCCCGGGCTGAAAATGTCATCTTGAAGGCGCAGAAGGAAAAAGCCTTTGATGGCTGGATGGACACTCAAGAATTCAAAGACTTGATGGTGGAGCATGACGCCCTTCTTCATCCTGTTAGCTATAAGGAAGGCTGGGACGCTGCTGTGGAGGCCATCCAGGATGAGTTTCCCGAGGTCCTTGAGCAGTTGCCCTTTCCTTGCCCAGTGCGGGTTCCAGAGCTTGGAGGTGTTACTGAAAAGCTTGCTGGTATGATCAAGGATGGAGAGGAGGAAGATTCCCCCGAGGAGGAATTCGAGCCTGTTGCTAAGAAGGCCAGGGTGGAAGAATCTCCCAAAGCAGCGCCTCAACAGCCATCATCTTCTGCCGAGGGAACTTCTACAGGGACTTCGGAGGGGACGACCGAGACGTCTGAAGAAACGACTGAAACTTCCGAAGAGACTTCGGATAGTGGTTCTGAGGAATCTCATCCTTCCAAGGCCTAGCTTTTTGTATATCTTCTTTTTGAACTTTATTTGTATCAGAACTTGTTACCCTTCGGGGTTATGTTTTATACGTTGCTTTTCTTGCCTTTTTCTGTTTTATCTTTACAATCTTAATATGCATTTGAACCTTAAACATCCTTAGATAGAAATAATTTCAAACTCTTTAATATGAAGTCTGGTTTTCCAAAACCTTACATAGCATGGGTTCGACCCTAATCAACAATAACTAGACAATGTAAATTCTACTGGAATATAAAATCCTATGCAAGCAAAGCTTCAAGGTGCTTTTAAACCTACTTGTCAATGACAAGTGAGAATCATACTTCTCCTATCTTACACATAGTAAACCTTCAGGTTTTGTGCGTGCCAGGTCCTCGGGACTTCAAAACCTTCCATAGTTTCCAGCTTGTAGGTTCCTCTACCCTGAACGCTCTTGACTCTGTACGGCCCTTCCCAATTTGGGGCAAGCTTTCCTTTCTGTCCAACACCAGAAGCCTCTATTTTTCTCAAGACTAGATCTCCTTGTTTAAAAAATCTCTCTTTAACCCTTAGGTTGTAATAGAATGAAGCCTTTTTCTGATATTCTACTATCTTTGCATGTGCCTCATCTCGCACTTCATCAATTAGATCCAGGGCTAACCTCTGCCCTTCCTCATTTTCTACAGCATTGAAAGTCTGAATCCTTGGAGAGGAATGCGATATCTCCACGGGAACTACTGCTTCTGCCCCATATGCCAACATGAAAGGAGTTGCTCCTGTCGTGACTCTACAGGTAGTCCTATAGGCCCATAATATTGGAAGTATCTCATCCACCCAATTATTTCTTGACTTCTCGATCCTCTTTTTTAGTCCATCCAGGATTATCCGATTTGCTACTTCCGCTTGCCCATTGGCTTGCGGGTGAGCCACAGAGGTGAATCGTAACTCAATTTCATTTTCTTCACAATACTTCTTGAATTCCTCATTGTTGAATTGCGTTCCATTGTCAGTGACGAGGATACGGGGAATTCCATATCGGCACATAATGTTTTCCCACAGGAATTGTGCAACCTGCTTAGTTGTGATTTTGGCCAAAGGTTTGGCTTCGATCCACTTGGTGAAATAATCAATGGCTACAATCAGAAACTTCCTTTGTGCTGTGGCCATAGGAAAAGGCCCTAGAATATCCATCCCCCACATAGCAAAGGGAATAGGTGAGTTGATAGAGGTCAGCATCTCGGGGGGTTGTCTGGCGACTGGTGCATGCTTCTGACAACGATCACACTTCTTTACATATTCTTTGGCATCAGCCATCATTTCTGGCCAATAGAAGCCTAAACGAGTTATCTTATGAGCCAAGGCCCTGCCCCCCAAGTGTTGCCCACAAATACCTCCATGCACTTCCTCAAGAGCTAAGCGCGCCTCATCGGGCCTGAGACACCTCAAGTAAGGAACCACGAAAGATCTTTTATATAGAATCCCATCTATCAAAGAGTACCTTAGTGCTCGAACAGTTAACTTCCCTGCCTCAATTGTATCGCTTGGCAACCAACCGGTCTGAATGTGAGCCTTGATGGGATCAATCCATGACGTCCCCAAGCCTACGGGAGCCACAAGCTTAACATCTATGCTTCGTGTCTTGAAACCACGGAAGTACACACTTCCTGAGCTTTCTTCAATCTCAGATGAAGCAAACTTTGATAGCGCATCTGCTTTAGCATTTTCTTCCCTTGGAATGTGTTCAACATGGCATTCATTAAATTGGGTCATCACAGCCTTTACTAGGCGAACATACTTTGCCATCGTATCATCCCTTGCTTCAAATTCTCCCTTTACCTGGGATATGATCAACTTCGAGTCTCCACGGATCTTTAAGTTTTTGACTCTAAGTGTCCCAGCTAGACCAAGGCCAGCAATCAGGGCTTCATACTCTGCCTCATTATTTGTGGTTGGGAAGTCTAGCTTCATGGCATACTCTATTAAGAATCCATCAGGGCTTTGCAAAACCAACCCTGCTCCACTGGAATTTGTTTTTGATGTTCCATCAAAATAGAGAACCCAATATTCTTTCTCGTTGTCCCCATTGTCGACTCCCTTGTCTTGAGGTGTGGTATCTTCCTGCCCCCCGACTTCTTGGTTGGGTATGGTACATTCCACCACGAAGTCAGCTAGTGCCTGGGCTTTTATGGCCATACGTGGCTTATACTTGAGATCGAACTCTCCCAACTCTATTGCCCACTTAATTAGTCTCCCACTTGCCTTGGGACTGTGAATGATATTTCTCAGTGGCTGATTTGTTAGCACTTCAATTTGGTGAGCTTGAAAATAAGGACGCAGCTTTCTTGAAGCCATCACCAAGGCTAAAGCGAATTTCTCAATGGCTGAATAATTCAACTCAGCACCATGCAAAATTTTGCTGACATAGTATACGGGTTTCTGGACTTTCAGTTCCTCCTTAACCAACACCGCGCTCAAGGCGCTTTCTGAAACAGCCAAGTACAAGAATAAAACTTCACCCAGAACTGGCTTGGCCAACAACGGGGCCTGGCCCATATACTTCTTTAACTCTTCAAATGCCTTCTGATTTTCCTCACTCCATACAAAGTCTTTAATGTTCTTTAATGACTTGAAGAATGACAAGCACTTGTCTCCTGACTTGGAAATGAATCGTCCTAGCGCAGCAACCCTTCCTGTGAGTTTCTGA
Organism: Apium graveolens; assembly: GCF_009905375.1. NCBI lineage: Eukaryota > Viridiplantae > Streptophyta > Magnoliopsida > Apiales > Apiaceae > Apium > Apium graveolens. The sequence goes on along the minus strand of NC_133654.1, from coordinate 60,920,898 downwards.
ACATCCTTGACAGTTTTTGGGGGTTCCATGTCCAGGATTGCCTTTATTTTATCGGGGTTAGCCTCAATTCCCCTCTTTGAGACCATCAATCCCAAGAATTTTCCAGATCCTACTCCGAAAGCACACTTCGTGGGATTCAACATCATCTTGTGGTACCTCAGGACCTCAAAAGCTTCCCTCAAATAGGTTATATGATCAGTCTTTACTAGACTCTTGACTAACATGTCATCAACATAGACTTCCATAGTCTTACCAATAAGATCCTTAAAAATTCTATTCACCAACCTTTGATAGGTGGCTCCTGCATTCTTGAGACCAAATGCCATAACAAGATAACAATAAACACCAAAGTCAGTGATAAATGATACCTTTGGAATGTCATCCTTATGCATTTTGATCTGGTTGTATCCGCTAAACCCATCCATGAAACTCAGCATCTCATGTCCAGCGGTAGCATCAATCAAAGTATCAATTCTAGGCAGCGGAAAACAGTCTTTGGGGCATGCATCATTCAGATCGGTGAAGTCTATACACATCCTCCACTTTCCATTAGCCTTCTTCACCATTACAGGGTTTGCTAACCACTCCGGAAATTGAATCTCCTCAATGAATCCAGCCTCTAAGAGCTTTTCCACTTCCTGCTTTATAGCCTCTTGTCTTTCCGGGGCAAAATTTCTTTTCTTTTGTTTCACTGTCTTCCGGCTTGGATCTACGTTTAGCTTGTGAGTAATTAACTTCGGGTCTATGCCTGGCATATCAGCTGCTGACCATGCAAACACATCACTATTTTCTTGCAAAAATTTCACTAACTTCCCTTTAAGGGGCTCCTCTAATGTGGCTCCAATGAAAGTCGTCCTCTCAGGATTCTCGGGGTATAAAGGAACCGAGACCAATTCTTCTGCTGGCCTTCCTCTATTCTCATCATTTTCTCGAACATCCATATCTTCAATAGGAAGAACCTGCCCCCCGACTCCATCTGCCCTCAAAGAGGCCACATAACAGCTTCTAGCCATTTTTTGATCTCCTCTCTCTTCTCCAATCCCGTTTCGGGTGGGAAACTTCATGACTGAATGGTAGGAAGAGGGGACTGCCTTGAAGGCATGTATCCCTGTTCTCCCCATGATAGCATTATAAGTTGAACTAGCCTTTACCACTACGAAATCCAGCATCTGCGTTGCTTGCCTTGGCTCCGTACCTATGGTGGTTGGCAACTTGATTATCCCTTCCACAGGACATTCTACTCCAGCAAATCCATATATCGGCATGTCGGTTGGTGTTAACTGGGAGTCGTTATACCCCATCCTTAGAAAGGTGTCGTGGAGCAAGATATCCACAGAAGCACCATTATCCACAAGGACCCTCTTAACCGGGCTATTTCCTATTATTGGTGTTATGACCAGCGGGTCGTCATGGGGAAACTTCACACCCTCTAGGTCGGAATCATCAAAAGCCAATGTTACTTCTGTCCTGGCCCTCTTCGGGGCTTCTCCAACAATATGCATAACCTCTCTAGTATATGCCTTTCTGGAATTTTTGGACAATCCAGCAGCAGTTGGACCTCCAAAGATCGTGTTTATCACAGGCCCTCGAGGTCTCGGCCCTCCATAAATGGTGTTTATAACTGGTCCTCTAGGCTGGGGGTTTCGCCCCTGATCGTCTTGGTCCCTCCTACGATCTTCAAAGTTCTTCCTTCCATTATTATTTCTGTCCCCTCCATCTCCAGTATACTTGTTCAATCTTCCTTTTCGAATCAAAAACTCAATTTCATCTTTCAATTGCCTACACTCATCGGTGTCATGGCCAACATCTTTGTGAAACCTGCAATACTTGCCCTTATCTAGCTTGGCGGGATCAGCCTTCAAGGGTTTAGGCCAGCGAATATCTCTGTCTTTCTCAATCTCCATCAAAATCTGACTTCTGGGAGCATTCAACTTAGCGTATTCAGTGAACTTTTGCCCAGGTCCTCCCTTCTTGGGGGTTGAATCAGGGTTTTGTTCGGTTCTAGGATATTTATCCTTAGCGATATACTCCAAATCAGTTTTTCGTTTCTTGCCTCCAGTGGGCTCATTACTTACTACGGTCTTCCTCATACTTTCTTCAACCTTGATATACTTCCCTGCCCTCTCTTGGAGCTGCAACATGCTCTCAGGGGGTCGTTTGGCCAAAGACATCTTGAAAAACTCATCCCTAGTTCCTTGTTGCAGTGCTATCATGGCTACCTTATCATCAAGGTCTGGGACTTTTAAAGCCTCCTTTGTAAAACGATTTAGGTAATCTCTTAAGGATTCTTTAGCTCCCTGCACAAGACTCATAAGAGATGCTGAACTTTTCTCATGGACTCTTCCACTGATGAATTGCTTAATAAAAGCCTGACTTAATTCTCTGAATGATCCAATAGAATTTGGGGGTAGGCGACTGTACCATCTTTGAGCCATACCCGACAGGGTTTGAGGGAAGGCCCGACATTTTATAGCATCATTCACGGGTTGCAGCAGCAGTGCATTAGAGAATGTCCTAACATGATTAGCGGGGTCTCCCGTGCCATCATAGGCTTTGATAGTGGGCATCTTGAATTTCCTTGAGATATGGGCATTCATTATCTCTTCTGTGAAGGGTGGAGTTGGATCATCAGGATCTCCAAGGGGAAGGAGATTGCTTGGATCAGTTCTTGGGACAGCAGCCCTTCTTCTTACCGGACCATCCAGGTCTATGATAGGAGGAGGATTTCTCCCCCTAGGAGGTATGTGGGTTCTGGTGGCTTGGTGAGCCTCCAAGTCACGCCTCAGCCTTTGGATTTCAGCCTCATGAGCCCTGATCTTTTCCTGCACTTCTTGGGGATTCGCCCCTGGGGTGCTTTGGGGGCGTTGCCTTCCATCGGCCATTGGCTCTTTTCCAGGACGCCTCCTTCTCGGGGCCACTTCATCATCCGAAGATTCGGAGTCTCTCTCAGTGTATGGACCAGAAAATTCTCGATCCTCAGGGATAGGATCCAAACCTCGTATATAGGGGGGCGACCGCCCTCGTGCTTCGCTTCACCCAGCATATCCGCTTCCTCCAACCTCAGGATGAAGGGGCATCCCATAAGGGGGGTTAGTTGTAACAATAGTTGAATATTCATACCCGACGGGTCGAGAATTCACAGGTATATGTATTTGTTGAACTTGAGGATTCGTACCTTGAATAGTCGGGGGAGTTGTCCCTTGTGGCTGAGGATGAGTTGCCCCTGTCTGGGCTTCCCCCTGAGTAGATGCATAAGTTGAATGGGGAGGAACCTCCACGGTTGATGAAATCACCTGGGTTGTCCCTGATGGTGTTCCCTCCTCCAGAGTGCTAGTTGTTCTCCGTGTTCTCGCCATGGTTGTTGTTCCGTTTTTCCCACAGACGGCGCCAAATGTTATGGATAAAAAACCAAGGTTATTACTTGCTGTATTTAATACTAAGATTCGGGAGCTCAAGGCCTTTAATGGCTGCTCTCGTGTTTCGTGACTCAATCTGCCTTTACGAGATGCCTACGTATCTCTGTGAATTAGAGAATCAAGCCAAAAAACGTAGTTCTGATTGGTGGGGGTGAGACCCCTTATATAGATGTTGGGAGTCCTTGAATTGGACTTGGTATAGGAGACTTGGTGGGCAAGTCTCATAATTAGAATGGACTTTGGAGTCCTAGATAGTAGGAAACTGATTCCTTATCCTTTTAGGTCCCCTTGAGGCTAATCTCCAAGGATTTATATCCTTATCGGGACTCTTTTCAACATCTGATTTGTCCCTTATTAATTAATTACGAAATTAATTAATAATCAGGGCTTTTGGGCCTTTTTTATTCCATCAGGCATGATCTGGTCCATCAGGCTTAACCTTTCTGGTCTGAGTATCATATATCTTTTTATTGGGCCTGGCAGCCCACAGTTTGTACAATTAATGCAGTATTTAATTATACAAACATAATTTATTTATCCCTATCAAAAGGACTTTCTAATTTACATTAAATAGAACTAAGCATAGTGAATGGGAAAGCAAGTGATTAAATAAGATAGGCTTGACACAAGTTCCATGCCTTGTATTTAATCGTGACATTGCAAGGTAGAAGGAATTAATTGTACGGTAATTACTCACTGAATAGGTTCTTGGTATTCTAAGCAGTGAATTCGTATTATCCGGATAGTCGCGATATGCTGAGAAGTATCCCTCACGATGTAGAATAAATATGATTAATTAATTAATCATATTTAATGAATTAGAGAATTTATATAAATAATGATAAAATAGTTTTATTATTATTTATTTCTACTACCGGCTTAATATTGAACCTACAGGGTCACACCATAAAAGATAATGATTTAATGGTGGAGGAATTAATTAATAATGGCTGATAATTACTTATTTATGAAATAAATAATTAATTGGCAAATTTAATAATTGATTAAATGAGATTTAATTGATTATAAATTAATTAAGAAAAGGTTCTTAATATTATTAATTAAGAATTTAATTTTTGGAAATTAAATCAAGTGAGAGAATTATTTCTAAAAAGTTTAGAAAAAGGATTAATAATTAAAAGGTGTTTTAATTATTAGTGAGAATAATAAAGGGTTAATAATAATAATATTTTATGGAAAAAAATTCAGCTAAAAATTTTTCCTATAAATATACTATTATAAACCCTATTTTTGCCTCAACCAAAAAGATTTACAAAACCCTAATTATCTCCATCTTCTCCTCCTTCATTACATCGTTTTCTTGGTGGATACCGGTGGAGTGCTTCACACTTGAGGAGCAGCTGCTAAGGATCTCCGTTCATCGTTCTTGGATCGCTATTAAAGACCTTCGTCTTTCCATTAACGTAAAGCTTCTTAAGGTAAACATACTGAACTACGAATTAAATATTATTTTTCGCATGGATCCTGTGGAGGGTTTCGTTTTTTTTTAAGATTAAATTTACGTTTTCGCTGCGTTTATGTGCTAAAAACCCTTCAATGGCATCAGAGCTACTTGCGAAAAGTTTTTAATTCGTTTATGTGTTTAATTGTTTTCGATATATGAGCATGTACGTGATTCGCCATGATTTGATGTTGATATAATATGCTTATATATGTATGGTTTTGAATATATGATATTCATGTGAGTTGTATAATCATAAGATGATTATGTAATCTGTATATATACTGATATATACATGATTTATGTTTGTTCTAATTATGAGAATCATATTAGATACGGATTCTGAATTGGCTGCCGCAGATTTGCTGAAATCTGGGTCTGGTGTCCGATTTACACAAACGAATACCCTATTCCATAGGTAAACGAGCGTCTGAACAAAACTGATAGCTAAATCTATCAGCGACTCGTCCATAAGGCGTTTGACGTCGTTTATTGCCCGTAAACAGTGATTCTTGTTTTTCTGATTTGATTCTGATTTTTCTGATTTTTGTCATATTTTCTTTTTATGATTAGATCATGGATAATATGATATGTTAAGATCAGATTATGTGTTTTAACATGCTTTTATGTGTTGTATGAGCATGGTGGATGGTTATGGCCTTTCGACCTTAGTGTAATGGTTTTGGTTTTGGTTTTAAATACGACTTGCATGTCGTCAATCTTTGTAATCATAAATCTCGAATGTAACTCGAGTTATTCTTGTAAGTTCATTAGATTAGTTTTACTTTCAATCATGTAATATAATTGAAGACTCAAGAAGGCTATCCAATTGAGGTGATACAAAGAAGAAGACGAGGCATACAAGAAGTCTAAACAAAGAAGAAGACTTATGTAATAAGTAGTTGTATTTATTTCCATCACCATATTAGATTGACCTTGATCTTTTTCATGAGCTTGATAAAGATCACATAGGATGGGGCCATAACCAAACACATTTACTTTATTGCACTTTATATTTACTTGTTTATTTAATTTTATATATGAGATATATGCCTATGTTTACCATGCGATGATAGATTTAGGTGAACTTAAATCAATATAAGGCGTACTCTAGAAAATCTAGAATAGGAATCATTTTGTTAGGTCACACATACACTGTAGAGGGGGTGAATACAGTGTATAGTACACTCAAATCGAACTTAAAGAACTTGAGTAACAGAAAACAAACTTTATTGAAACAATAAACTCTGTTACAATATGGAACTGTTACCTCTCAGTGATGAACAAATATCACGAGAGCTGCTAGGGTTATATAGAATAATAACTTCGATAATGATAACACTTATAGTGTAAACCCTATGCCTGTGTTTATATACTACACAGTTACAAGATAATCACTAATTGATATGGAATATAATTCTGCTTCTTAAAATATATCAATCAGATATCTTCTATTCCAAGTATTCCATTCTTCACGGAATTCCTTCTTCATGCATATCTCTTCTTATGTTTTATCTCTATCTTCTTTCCTTTAATCAACTACTGTCCTTATCTGATCGTCCTTCAGCACTTAAGTTCTGATATCTATCTTCTGATGATTATCTCCTGATAATATAAGTACTGATATCCTTAAGTCCTGACTTCCAGTATAAGTACTGATCAACAGTTAAGTACTGATCTATCCTGTTCACACAAGATCTGAAAGCTAAACATAAGACATATTAGCCATGACATTATCAAATATATCTAACAATCTCCCCCAACTTGTAAATTAACAAAATATACAAGTTAAACAGATATTTGATGATGTCAAAAACATTAAGTACAAATGCATGAGAAATAGACTAGATAACTACAACTTACAGTCCTTAAAGTTTTACCAATTTCAACTTCTGATAACAACTTCAATCTGCATAAATATCAGAATTTAAGCAGTTGTAGATCTTTGACTTGGCTTCATCAACTTCTGATCTCTCTGATGTCAGGAGTTGTTCTGAGATAGTTCTTCAACAAACATTTCTCAGCATATCTTAGTTCATCAATCATTCTCCTTTTAACACCTTTAAGCTCTGCAGTATCTTCACCAGTTTGAAAGATTGCAGCTCTGAGATCATTAATCCTTGTTTTCCTTAACTCCTGGTCTAGTCTTATGACATAAGCTTTGTCAGATTCAAGATTGAATTCAAGTCCCTTAATATCAAGATACGTTCTGATCTGTGCAGTATTAGGCTTCATATCAACAATATCCCCATTGTGATCTCTGTACTTTGGAACATATCTGCTGTCAGACTTAACAGAATAAAGCCTTTTCTGTCTCTGAATCTGTTCTTTTAAGTAGTTTGCAGCAGTCTCTGTTATTCTGTCATCCACTTGAAGTAAGAAAAGTACATGCTCCAATTCTTCAAAATACTTCAAAGGAATGGCATTTTGTCTTATATGATAAACCCTACCATCTGTCATGAAATACAACATGATGTATTCTTTTAAGTAGGTATGGTAAACCATCTGTACAGATTCTAGTTGATTCAATCTCTCAGGAGTTGCTCCAATACCTGGTTCACTCAAGGAAGTTGGATCATCGGTAGTGTTGTGTACTCTTCTTTCATCAGCACTTCCCAATCCAGTTTTATCTCTAGCTTCCTTTCCAGTAACTACTCTTGCTTCAAAACCACTTGGAGTAGTCTTCAAAGATTGAGTCTGTTTTGCTTTAGTGAATCCTGGTAGGAGTGTTTTAGATCTATTTTCTGATATCAAGTTAACTTGAGCACTGTCAGAGGTTACTTGCTTCTTCTGAATATCAGAACTTACAATTTCTTGACTCTGAACAACTTGAGCCATGTCAGAGGTTGTTTTAAGAACTTTTCTTGAAGTCAGAACAAGATCATCTTTTCCATCAGTAATTTCTTTTTCCTCAGGAGGTACATAAGGCTTGATAGGTTCACCAACCTTTTCTTTACCCTTGGATCTTGGATCTATCTGTGGTTGTGATCTAGCCAAAGTTTCTTCAGTATGTATCCTTTCTTTAATCACAATGCCTTTAGGTTTTGGAAGTAACTTTTTACCAGAAGCTTCAGATTTAGATGTGACTTTCTCTGATTTGAGTCTGACTTCTTCTTCCTTTAAACTTTCCAAGTCCATCCCTGGATTTTCTTGAAGAAATAACTGTCTTGACATTTCCTCATCAAGATCTAGAAGTTCATCAGAACTTATCCTTTTACCAGCAGCAGAACTTATTCTTTTCCCAGTATCAGAACTTGTTCTGTGACTATCTTGTCTTGATGTAAACCTTCTACCTTGACTATGACCACTACCCATTCCAGAGTTTCCTTGGTCATCTTTTCCATCATCCTTTCCTTGCAGTGTCTTGTTGGTTTTGCATTTGGACTTAATTACCTTCTCCCCCTTTTTGGCATCAGCAGGTAATAAAAGAGAGATAAGTAGTTCCACTGAGGTCTGGATTTCAGTAAGTTGCGATTGCTGAGAAGCTTGATTTGTCAGAATTTGATCAATCTGAGCTTGTTGCTTCTCTTGAGTTTTCTCAATATAAGCAACCCTGTCAATGGTAGGTTGGAAGAACTTTTTCTTATCAATTTTCCAAACTTGTTCTTGTTTGATAAAGTTCTCCTGAATCTTGTGTAGCTCTGCATGAGTGTTAGAATGAAGACCTTGTAGATGTTTAGTACTCAATGCAGTGACTCTAAGCTGGGTTTTAAAATCATCAGAATGTAACATTTCATCAGCTTTAGTCAAGTGCTCAGCAAGATGTAAAGCATTTGGAACACAGGAAACTGAGTTCCATTCCTTAGTCCACTCCTGACCTGCAGGAGTTTCACTCCAAGGTACTGGTGCATCCCTGATAACAAACTCCTTTACCAGTTCAGACTTAGGAAGAGTCAGTGGAGGAGTATGTCCTGAAGGACCTGCTTCATCAGCATCTACAGTTGTAGCAGCCTCACCAGTATCTCCAACATTTGTAGCATCAGAACTTAGAGAATCAGTATCTTCTGATAAGACAACAGTGTGAGTAGCAATGGAGGCTTCAGCATCCTCTAATTGCTGATCTGATATTAAGTTCTGATCAACAGCCATATCCTGATGCTCACCTAAAATCTGATCATCAGCATCTTGATGCAGAGAAGGTGTTAGTGATAACTCAGGAGTTTGAACAGCATCAGTAACAGGTGTTGTGGAAGGATTATTTGCTGTTGGAGCTTCTAAGAAAAGTATTTCAGGCACAACCAGGTTCTGAATATCAATTTCAGCACTTGTGCCTGGATCAACAAGAGACACAGAAGGTGAATTAGCCTTGTCAGATACAGGTTCCTGAGATGGAGTTGATGGAGAAGAAGTGACTGGAGCAAATTCCTTGTCTTGTGAGATCAGAGATTCCTGATCCCCTTCCTTAGCTGCTTCCTCCTCATCATCTGAAACTGGCCTTTGTGCCCTCTGTTTCTTGTACTTCCTTGTTGATTTGGATTCCTTGGGAGTTTCAGGAACCGTCATACGTCTAAGCCTCTTGAGAAGCCTAGAACCCCCAATTGCAGAATCCTTCTGAGAAGTTGCCTTCTCAGCTTCATTTACCACAGGTTCTGAAGAAGGAATCTGATCCTCAGAATCTGATTCATCTCTCAAAGTAATTCTCCTCCTCTTTTGAGGTGTGTGAGGAACAGTCTTTGTTCTCTTTGGCTTAGAGGATGTAGGCTTCACAGTAGGTGCTGAAGAAGAAGGTTGAGCAGTCTGTGAAGTGGAGAGATAGGATTGGAGATAAGTTCTGAGGGTAGGTTGAGTAGAATGAGAGGTAGGTTCTGAGGTTGATGGATTTTGGGTGGTTGGAGGTGGTTGAACATCAGAGTAAACAGATCTATAGGTATCAGGATCAGCATTTACCAGGATCTGTTTTACAGACTTAGGAATCTGTAATGATCTAACCATTTTCTTCTTAGTATCAGCATTTACTAGATCATTAAAGTACCTTTTTGCAACCTTAAAAGGTGGGGTTTGGGTGCTGACTAACTGAGGTTCAGCAGTACAATAAGTGTAAATAAGTTGACAGAATCTAGCAAAATAAACAACATCTCGATCCTCTGTCATCCTATCCCCAATATAACCAATTAAAGTAGTTGCAAAATCAAAATGAGTTTGATTGATAATTGCATACCCGATGTGCTGACTCATAATGGGAATAGCATCAAAATTTGAACACTTGTTGCCAAAAGCCTTGGTGATGCAATCGAAGAAGAAACTCCATTCTCTTCTGATATTAGCCCGTTTCAACTGTCCAAGTTTCGTCAGACTCTTTTCATATCCCAAATCAGTCATTAACCCCCGAAGTTCTGATTCCTCTGGTATAGAGAAGGTACAATCTTCTGGAAGATGTAATGCTCTTCGTACTGTACCAAGAGTGACTACATAGGATGAATCACCCACTTGAAAGATAATACTGGGAGTGCCTCGTTTACCACCATCATCAAAAACTCCAGTCCTCCAGAACCGCAGAACTTGTTGACTTGAAAATAATTCAGGCTGAGTTAAGGCGTACCCAACCTCACTATGTGCAAGAAGATCTTGCACAAAGTGCAATTCAGATGGAGCTTCAGCATGATCAAGAATTGCAGAATAGTTGTTTGGAACAAACTTTGCTCCATCAATGATTAAATCCTTTGGTGCCATGTGAAAAAATATTGAGATTCAAGTATGCCTGTTG